>NW_027492866.1:0-142696 GCF_021521415.1 Bidens hawaiensis | reverse complement strand
TAGTCCGGTCTTATGTATATAGTCTTTTGCTATCCCAAGCAGCATTTTGTTACAGCATGTTGGGCTGGCTTGGGAGTTGTTTGTGGTTTTGTACTATCTCAAGCACTGACCCTTATCGGGTTAAGTTTACTTGTCACTTGATGACAAATTTGATACGCATATTCAAGCGCTGGCCTATACCAGGTTAAGCCTATGCGCTAATTTTGGATGCATATGTACAGTAATGATTATAATTAATACAAACGTGTTTTCTTTGGCATAATTATGTGTTGTGAAAGCGTAATATCGTAAAGTTGTGCTGATTATAGTGAAACGATGTTAATTATTATACGATTGATTATGTTATAGAATGGCCCCGAGGAAAACAAACCCTTTGTCTGAGGCGGAAGTGGCCGCAATGATTGCTCGTCAACTACAAGCAGTGATACCAACAATTGTAGCCCAAGTCACTGCAGGCATACGTGCTAACAATACTGTTAATCAACCTACGAGCACCACCACGGCCACTGTTAATACACCTCCGCCGGACACTAATGTAGCCCCGGGCGTTACTACCCCGGTGAATACTGATAATGTTATAAATAATAATAACACTCTCCCAACTATGAATGTCACTGGGAACCCAGAACCTGTTGTGCACCCTGATAATATCCCGAACCCTGTACCGGTTGTTAACACAACTAATAATAATAACCGAGAACCCCCGCGTCAGGAGTACTCATACAAACAATTTACATCATGTAAACCGATTGAGTTTAAGGGCATTGAAGGACCTAGCGGGCTGGTCAAATGGATAGAAAAGACCGAGTCAGTAATTAATATCAGTGAGTGTCCACCGAACCGCGTGGTCAAATTTGCTACCAGTATGTTTCTAGACCAAGCGCTGATGTGGTGGAACACAGTAGTCCAAATAAGGGGACAAGATGCTATTAATCGTATGTCATGGACTGAATTAAAAACCCTCATGCTAGAGCATTTTTGTCCTAAAAGTGAGATTCAGAGGTTGGAACACGAGTTATGGAATCTGGAAATGAAAGGAGCAGACCATGTGGGATACACGAATCATTATAACGAACTGTCCCGCTTAGTTCCGTGGTTGGTTACACCGGAAGTAAAGCGAATTGAACGTTATATCTGGGGACTGACCCCTGCTGTGAGAAGTATAGTAAATTCAGTTGCCCACCCGACATTAGAAAGTGCTGTATCTCAAACGGGTGTCGTTACTTTTGATCTGATGAGAAGTGGAGTGATAAGAATGCCAGGTGAAACAACAAGTTTAAAACGAACTGATTACGGGACAAGAATGCAAGGGAATCTTCAAAACAAGCGGGCTCGTCCGAATACCCGAAGTTATGCCATGACCAGTTCTAATGTAAAACAAGAAACCTATAAAGGGACGTTACCGAAATGCAGAAGATGTAACTTTCATCATGTGGGTGATTGTAAACCGATAATCTGTCAAAAGTGTGGAAGGACGGGACACTATGCCCCCAACTGCAGAACCCCTACCAACATTATTAACCGTCCACCGCAATCAACTCAACTCCCCCGACCTCAACCAAACCGCCCACAACTCAACCAACAAACCCCACCTACCACGAACCTCCGTGCTTGCTATGAATGTGGCAGTACGGAACATTTTCGGAGATACTGCCCTAATTTGAACCCGAGTACGGTGAAAAGGCAGAACCAAGCACAAGCATCAACCTCCAACACAGCTAAGGGACGCGCATTTGTATTAGGACCAGGTGAAGCGCGTCAAGATCCGAATGTGGTGACAGGTACATTCTTAGTTTCGGGTCAGTATGCTTCAGTTTTGTTTGACACGGGTGCCGATAGAAGTTTCGTATCTGTTAATTTCTTACCTTTAGAAAATATGCCGGTTAGTGAACTAACAAAACCATATACTATAGAACTCGCTAACGGTAAGTCTATACTTGTTAACCGAATAGTCCGAGACTGTTCCCTTATCCTAAACGACCACCCATTCCTTATTGATTTACTCCCAGTGGAATTGGGAAGTTTCGATGTTATAGTCGGTATGGACTGGCTATCTAAGTATAAAGCTGAAATTGTCTGTAAGGATAAGACCGTTAGAATACCTCTCATATCTCAACTTAAGGCATTGAGATATTTACGCCAAGGTTGTACATTATACTTGGCGAGTGTAACCGTTAAGGAACCCGAGGAAAAACGAATAGAAGACATCCCAGTGGTACACGAGTATTCAGATGTATTCCCCGATGAGTTGCCTGGTTTACCACCGACCCGACAAGTTGAATTCCGTATTGACTTGATACCAGGAGCAACACCCATTGCTAAGGCACCTTATCGACTTGCACCTTCTGAAATGCAAGAACTGTCCAACCAGTTACAAGAGTTACTGGACAGGGGTTTTATTCGCCCTAGTTACTCACCGTGGGGAGCACCAGTGTTGTTTGTAAAGAAGAAGGATGGGAGTTTTCGAATGTGTATTGATTACCGGGAATTGAATAAAGTGACTGTAAAGAATAGATACCCCTTACCTCGAATTGATGACTTGTTTGATCAACTCCAAGGTGCGAAGTATTTTTCAAAAATTGATCTTAGATCTGGTTATCATCAAGTAAGATTTCAGGAAGAAGACGTACCAAAAACAGCTTTCCGAACTCGGTATGGTCACTATGAATTTTTGGTTATGCCGTTTGGGTTGACAAATGCACCCGCAGTGTTTATGGACCTCATGAACCGAGTTTGCAAACCTTACCTTGACAAGTTTGTGATAGTGTTTATCGATGACATTTTGATATATTCGAGAAGTAAGGAGGAACACGAACAACATTTGCGAGAAATCTTAAAGTTATTGAGGCAAGAGAAGTTATACGCAAAGTTGTCCAAATGTGAGTTTTGGCTACAAGAAGTACAGTTTTTGGGACACATTGTGAACCATCAAGGAATCCAAGTAGACCCAAGTAAAATTGAGGCCATTAAGAATTGGCAAGTGCCTAAGTCACCAAAAGAAATTCGCCAATTCTTAGGACTAGCAGGGTATTATAGAAGATTCATTGAAAACTTTTCAAGTATTGCACAACCTCTAACCCTCCTAACTCAAAAAGATCGAGCATATGAATGGGGAGAAGAACAAGAAATGGCCTTCCAAACGTTAAAACAGAAGTTATGTGAGGCTCCAATATTAAGCCTTCCAGATGGAACTGATGAATTGGTGGTATACTGTGACGCATCTCGTAAAGGTTTAGGATGCGTACTGATGCAAAGAAAGAAAGTAATAGCATATGCTTCCCGACAATTAAAAGTACATGAAAAGAATTATACGACCCATGATTTGGAATTGGGAGCAGTTATCTTTGCATTGAAGATTTGGAGACATTACTTGTATGGCACTAAATGTACCATCTATACTGATCACAAAAGCCTACAACACATATTCGATCAGAAAGAGCTAAACATGAGACAAAGGAGATGGGTAGAACTGTTAAATGATTATGATTGTGAGATTAAATACCATCCGGGTAAAGCCAACGTAGTAGCTGATGCTTTAAGCCGAAAAGACAGAATCAAACCATTAAGGGTACGAGCACTTGGAATGATTGTTCAAAGTAGCCTAACCGAACGAGTTCGCGTTGCACAAGATGAAGCCTTGAAGGCAGATCAGCTAGAAAAAGAAGAACTACATGGAAATGAAAGGAATTTTGAGAAGAAAATTGATGAAGTATATTATTACAAAAACCGGGTCTGGATTCCAACACTTCATAAACTCCGAAAGTTGATTCTTGATGAAGCACACAAATCCAAATATTCTATTCATCCAGGTACTGATAAGATGTATAAGGATGTTAAAGAATTTTACTGGTGGCCTGGTATGAAAAAGGATATAACCGTGTATGTAAGTAAATGTGCAACATGTGCAAGGGTAAAGGCGGAATATCAAAAACCTTCAGGAATGTTAAAACAACCCGAAATCCCACAATGGAAATGGGAACAAATTACCATGGACTTTGTGACACACCTTCCTAAAACCTCTAGAGGACACAACGCAATTTGGGTAATTGTGGACCGATTAACCAAATCCGCACACTTTATTCCCATCCGTAACAACTACACCACCGAAAAACTCGCTCAAATTTACATCGATGAAATAGTATCTCGACACGGAGTACCTCTTTCGATTATTTCCGATCGAGACAGTCACTTTACTTCACATTTCTGGCAAGCAGTACAAGAAGCTTTGGGAACCCGAATCGACCTAAGTACGGCTTACCATCCTCAAACCGATGGTCAATCTGAACGAACCATCCAAACCTTAGAAGATTTACTTCGTGCTTGTGTACTGGACTTTAAAGGGAATTGGGATCAACACCTCCCGCTCATTGAATTCTCTTACAATAACAGTTATCACAGTAGTATACAAGCAGCACCTTATGAAGCTCTATACGGGCGAAAATGTAGATCACCACTATGTTGGACAGAAGTGGGTGATACTCAAATTTCAAGATCCGATTTAATTCAGGAAACCACTGATAAGATTCACCAAGTTAAACAAAAAATTGAAAGCTGCCCGTGACCGACAAAAGAGTTATGTTGATGTTCGCAGAAAACCGTTATCTTTTGAAATAGGTGATAAGGTATTTTTTAAAAGTATCGCCATGGAAAGGTGTTATAAGATTTGGAAAGACTGGTAAACTAGCCCCGAGATACATCGGACCTTTTGAGATTGTTGCAAAAATTGGTCTCGTAGCTTACCGATTAAAACTACCCTTAGAACTGAGCACTATTCATGACGTGTTTCATGTATCGAATCTGAAAAAGTGTTTGACTGATGAAACGACAATAGTACCACTGGAAGATGTTCAGATCAACGAAAAACTCAACTTCGTAGAGGAACCGGTAGAAATTGTAGACGGGAAAACCAAACAGTTACGACACAACAAAATTTCATTAGTAAAAGTTCGGTGGAATTCAAAACAAGGACCCGAGTATACTTGGGAACGAAAGGACGAATTCCGAAAGAAATACCCACACCTGTTCCCTAGAAAACCGATGACACATTAAATTTCGGGGACGAAATTTCTTAACGGGGGGAGAATGTGACATTCATGACAAAACGGGGTACACTATATTCACTTCGTATCAAGTAAACGATAAATCGGTTAATTCGTAGTGTTTAAACGAGTAACCGATTGATACTAACTATGACCCGTATACATACTGAGGGGTCATATACGAGTTATATATATGTTATAGAGGCTAACATATTGATATTTAGGCCTCGGTACGTTTAAAACTCTTTAAACGAAAAAGGTTTCGTTTATTGATACGCTATAAGCTTAAACGCAATCGTTAATATCAAAACAAGCATTGTAGCATCCGTTAAGCCGAAAAAGATTTATAAAACACTTATATGACATGTTCTAAGCCATCCGTGAAAATATTTTGGAATTTTACAACGAGTCAGTACGTTTTTCTTATTTTACAAAAACAAGCTGAAAAACACACGTTTTTACGTTATTTCCCACACCCGAATTAATTTTCTTGCGAAAAAACGAACTCGAACTAAATTTGAAATGGGCTTTTCATGTTTGGGCTTGTGTGTAGAGTTAAATGGGCCAAAACAGCCCATTAAGGCCCTTTTATTTGTTCCGATCGGCCAGCCCCCTTTAAACCTCACTTTATTGTTTAAAAACAAAACTTCAATCATAAGTTATTGCTATTCATTCTAACCTATAAACTTTGAAGTCCAGAGCAGCTCCCAACCTGTTCTCTCAAGTCCCTTCCAAAAACCCTAAGGTAAGCTCAAAATTTATAAAGATTGAACCAAGTTTAATGCATATAATTAACTTATAAACATGTTTTAATTAGTTTTAAACATGTTTAACCATCCAAAAACCCTAAAAATCAAGTAAAATTATGTTTTGATGTTAAACATGTTTACAAACCTGGAACATATACTTTTTTGATCAAAAACGCGGATTAGAACATGAATACAACGTTTTTACGGTTAGAAAGTTCGGTTTGAACCCAAAATCGAAACCCTAATTATCAAGGCTGTTACATGGATGATTTATGCTTGGTTTGATGTTATATGATATGTAGATATACTGAGTTTGCAACCCGAGACCCGGAAAGTCGTTTAAGCTAGCAAAATTCATCGAAAACCGACAAGGTAAACCCGTAATACTCGTTTAGGGGCTGTTTAGTATTAGGTTGTGACGTGCTTGTTGTTAGCTTGTGAAAATTTGCAGGGACATTAGGGATCATATAAATGAGTCCCTGTTCAAATTTGGTAATTTTTCGATAAACGGAGAATATTTGGTGAATTTATTCCCGTTTATGGGCGTTTATTTGGGAAAAATAGCAAAACATATTGAAAAATTATGAAACTTGGTTTTGGAGTTTGTTATGGGATAGTAAGATCACTGGTAAATTTTGGGAATCATTGGAAATGTCTAAGTATGGTTTGTGCAGCCATGGTTGAACCGAGTTTTAACAGCCGAAAAACGCGCAAAAAGGTATTTTGTCAAAAGAGTTAGGTTCTGGAAATTTTGCAGGGGCTATGTAGTCACGTTGAGGCCATTGGTAAAAATTATGGGATTTTTCGGAGGTCGTTTGATATAAACGGGCCATTTATTACATGATTGTAACCTATTAAATGAATTTTTATAAATAAATAAATAATCATAAAATTTCTGGAAATATTTTTATAAAATTCTCCATGTCTTAATGTATTTTTACAAAAATTTACATAATTTATATATAATTACATATTTAGTTATGATTTATTAAAGATTTAAATTATAATTGTTTTAACGAAACCGGCAGTTTTGTGTTTAACGGACTGACTGGTATGTCAAAATGTCAAAAGTGGTCAAATATCATATTTTTGAATGATATTGATAAAAACAAACTTTTTACAAGAATTCCGGACAATTCGGGTGGATTGTACGCGTTTTGTATAACCAAACCCGTGTGAAAACGGAAACGAACCCTGCGATCAAACCAGACACCGAAACCTTAAAATTCTTTCATAAATCAAATCATTTTATCAATCAATATATTTACTTAAGTTTGTATGATCTTACCTAATCCCGAAACGTATAAACGATCAACTGAGCTAGGCTCGGAAAACGGTGAAACTGAGCCAAATCCAGTTTTAAACATTTCATAGTATACAACGTCACAATCTAAGACTATGGTCATGTTCTGGGCCTGACAGCTATACCCAGATTATCTATACAGCCCGACTTAGCTTGAACACTGTACTAGTATTAACGATACGATACCGTTTATAGGAATCAGGCTATAAACGAGACATCTGACTATTTGATACGTGATTTCTGTGCGAACTACGATAAGGTGAGTTTCACGACCCCCACTTTCTAAACTGTTTTACGAACTTTTGGGGTGAAAAGCATGTTTACATAAACTGTTATACTTGAAAACGTGTGATGATGTGGATTATCTAAGTACTAACACTTGACAAAGTCCCCACAAACACAAGTGATTAACTTCGTGCCGGTGGCGTGTGGATAGTACTATCGGTTTGACAAACCCAACTGTGACAGAGCCGGTGGGGTAAGCCGGAACATATGTAAAACCAGTTGCACATTGTCATTATATTTACATACTGCTATGTGGTGTTAGACATAGTACATACATGGGGCAAATTGGCTGTTAAATGCCAACAGGAGTGCATGGGCAGGAGAGGCCATGCAGTGTAGCTCGTTTCGGTTTCGCTTGTGGCTTAGTATAATACATCATACACAGACATATATACATACACACTGTAAACTTTACGAACTCGTGTACTGATTTCATTGATACTCGTGAAACTTGAAACTCACCAACTAGACGTAGTTGACCCGTATTAACATGCTTTTCAGGTAAAGCAAAAGTGGAATGATTTGCTTACATGCTTGGTGTTAGGAAGAAAGTTGAATAGCTGTGAATAGACGCAGATGTAATACTATATAAGAAGCTCGTAAACCGGTTATGTGTTTTTCACATCTAGTTTGTAAACTTAGTACCAACCATGTATTATGATGTAAATTAGTTATGAATTTCCTTATAAACAATGTTGTTGATACCAGTGTTATCTGTTACATTCCCGTATTACGCTTCCGCAACTACCTAGTCGGGGTGTGACAATTGGTCAGTCTTGTGATCGTGTGAACAGTGGCAATATAGGTCACAATAGTGCATAGGTTTGATCTCCAAGTGGTCGATTGGTAGACAGGCCGTCACTAGATGTGGGATTCTAAAGTGATCGATTTAGAATACACGTGACCTATGGGGTTCTTAAGTGTTCGATTAAGAATCCGAAGGATCTCTTAAGTGTTCGATTAAGGATCCGAAGGATCTCCTAAGTGATCGATTAGGAAATCCAAGAGATACTAAAGTACGCTTTAGAATTCTCTCATGGTACCCAAAGTGATCGATTTGGGTTACCATCAAGGAAATCAAGTAGCATAGTGTGGTCTTGTGTGGGGTCGATGTCAGGTCTTGTGTGATCATTATGCATCATTATCATTTTTCATCATGGCATGGTTACATATGATTCTTGGGTATCTTATACATATATCCTTGATACCGTTCCTCCTGCATGCATGGAAACAATAATTGGAATCTTTATACGAAACTCTTGCAGATTCAGTTGAGATGATAAGCATACCAAGCATAGTAGGATAAGTTGTAGGAGTGGTGGGTTAGCCGATGGTACACCCTATATATAAACCCCTACAACTTAGCCTAGTATGCTTGTGTAGGGCTTATCACTACAGTATTAGTTAACCTATGAATTCACTCATCTACTTTTTGTAGTTGACGTTTTATTACATGTTTTCAGGAAATGAAGCAGGAAGTAGCTAATAGCTGATAGAGGCCTTAGAGAGATGAAGGCTAGGCTAGGAGTTGTTTGGAAACTTGATATTTTGTATTAAAACAATTTGTTTCATGTTACCTGGATGATGTAATATTTGACAGTTTGGTTATGTTTATGCATTTAGACTTTTATACTATTGTGCTCAATCAATCACGACCTAGTCGCCACGCCTCGGTTTTCCGCCATTACGACCGGGGTGTGACAGATTGGTATCAGAGCCAATGGTTATTGGGAATTAGGAAACCGACCTAGACTATAACCTAGGACCCTTAACTCTAGATAATTCATGCATCACTATCACACGCCCACACTTATGTGCTTGCTATGTGCTTATGTGCTGCATCTTTAATTGTGTCTATCGTAGCGATGTATTCTTTGGCTATTCCTTATCCTGTTATTCTTATTCCCGGTATCATTCTTGCGCGTTCTTTTTCTTTTTCAGAATGCCTCCTCGTCGCTCGTCCGTTAATGCTGACCCTGCTGACCTCGCTGCCATCATAGCGCAGCAAATTGCAGCAGTTCTTCCGGGTCTGGTTAACAACCTAAGGCAAGAAGGAACCTCGGGTGCGCCACAAGCCCCAGAACCGAATCCTACTCTTCAGGCCGACAGGCTCTATAAGGCTTTTACTAACACTGGGCCTACGAGCTTTAATGGATCCGAGGGAGCTGCTGGTCTTCTCCAGTGGTTCGAGAAAGTCGAAGCTTCATTCAACATGTGCTCTTGCCCGGATGAACTCAGGGTCAAATTCGCGGCGAGTATGTTCCACAAACGGGCTCTCACGTGGTGGAATATCGAGATTAGAACCAGGGGGCGAGACGCGGTCTTAGCCTTGCCCTGGGCCGAGTTTGTTGAGCTAGTCACGCAGGAGTTCGTTCCGAGAACCGAACTCCAGAAATTGGAGGCTGAGTTTAGGGCGCACACGATGAAGGGCGCCGATCACATGAAGTACACGGAGAGATTTCATGAACTCTCCCTATTGGTGCCCCACATGGTTACCCCAGCTTCACGCGCTGTCGAGCAATACATCAGCGGTCTTCCGGACTCTATGAGGGGCATTGCGGTTGCAGTTGACCCCACTACACTTAAGGCAGTGATCGATCTCACTGCCCGTTTGACCAGGGAACAGCTCAGGTCCGGTGTTTTGCATCAGGATAAGGGCAAATCTTCCGATGGGAAAGCGAAAAAGGGGAACAATAGGAAGCGGAAAGCGACCTACTTAACTGCGATCACTGGTGCTACGCCTATCAACTCCATGGCCCCCGTTTCAGCCGCAACAGTTCAGGGAAGACCGAGAAAGGAATATACTGGGCCGCATCCCAAGTGCAACTTATGTTCTTATCATCACCCAACAAGTGAGTTGTGCCGCAAGTGCACAAATTGTGGACGATTCGGACACCTGGTGGAGCGCTGCAGGAGTCCTGGCAACCAATTGGCTGTGGGGAATGCTAACCCTCAGCCTAACCCTGCTCGAGGCTGCTTCGAGTGTGGCGCGATGGACCATTACAGAAATCGATGCCCTCGCGTCACCAACGTTCCTCCGGCTCGCGGGAGGGCCTTCACCATTGGAGCTGCCGAAGCACGCCAAAACCCCGATGTTATTACTGGTACGTTTACTCTTAACAACAATTGGGTGTCTGTCCTATTTGATACAGGAGCTGATAGGAGTTTTGTCTCTTGCGAATTGGTTCCTTTGCTGAAATTAAAAATTTCCGAGTTGGAACCTGCCTTGGTTGTTGAACTTGCTAGTGGAGAGTCCACACAAGTGAGGTCTGTCATTCGATATTGCACCCTTACTCTTGTCACCACATCGTTCAGTATTGACCTTATACCTTTTCGTCTTGGAAGCTTCGATCTAGTTGTGGGAATGGACTGGCTGTCTAGCAATCGCGCGGAAGTAATCTGCGCCGAGAAACTTATTCGTATCCCTCTGTCTTCTGGTGAAATTCTAACCATTCAAGGGGATAGGTCGGGTGGATGCCTAAGAATCGTTTCTTGCTTAAAAGCCAGTCGGTACCTTCAAAAGAAGTATCCCGCATTTCTAGCCCGTGTTACTCTCAAGGAATCCAAAGTCAAGAGACTGCAGGACTTCCCTGTCGTGCGTGAATTTTCTGATGTTTTTCCCGATGAGCTGCCTGGACTTCCTCCTAGCAGGCAGGTGGAATTTCGTATCGATCTTATTCCTGGTGCTCTCCCTGTTGCTAAGTCTCCTTATCGTCTAGCTCCGCTGGAACTTCAAGAATTATCGAATCAGCTTCAAGAACTTCTTGGCAAGGGATTCATTCGCCCTAGCTCGTCTCCATGGGGAGCCCCAGTACTCTTCGTCAAAAAGAAGGATGGGACTTTCCGTATGTGCATTGACTATCGGGAGCTTAATAAACTGACCATCAAAAACCGGTACCCGTTACCGAGAATTGATGATCTCTTTGATCAGCTTCAGGGTGCTACGTTTTTCTCTAAGATCGATCTGCGTTCTGGTTACCATCAATTGCGTGTTCTGGAAGAGGATATCCCGAAAACTGCGTTCCGAACTCGTTACGGTCATTACGAGTTCATGGTTATGCCTTTTGGAATGACCAATGCCCCCGCCATTTTCATGGATCTGATGAATCGCGTTTGCCGTCCATATCTCGACCAGTTTGTCATTGTTTTCATAGACGATATTCTCATTTATTCTCGTTCGAGGACCGATCATGAGCTTCATCTCAGGCTTATTTTGGAGCTTCTCAGGAAGGAACAACTATATGCCAAGTTCTCCAAGTGCGAATTTTGGCTAAAGGAAGTTCAATTCTTGGGACATGTTATCAATGTCGACGGCATACACGTCGACCCTGCCAAGGTAGAAGCCATCAGAAATTGGGTAGCGCCTAAAACACCTACCGAAATCCGTTCATTTCTTGGATTGGCTGGTTACTACCGCCGATTTATCTCAAACTTCTCCAGGATTGCCTTGCCTTTGACCACTCTGACTCAGAAGGGAGAACCCTTCGTGTGGGGACGAGATCAAGAGGAAGCCTTCCAAACTCTGAAGAATAAACTTTGCCGTGCACCGATTCTATCGCTTCCGGAAGGTGACGATGACTTTACCGTTTATTGCGATGCTTCAAATCAAGGCCTCGGTTGCGTTTTAATGCAACGAGGGAAGGTCATCGCTTACGCTTCTCGACAACTCAAGGTGCACGAAAAGAACTACGCCACGCATGACCTCGAGTTGGGTGCTGTGGTGTTTGCCTTAAAAATCTGGAGACACTACCTGTACGGCACGAAGTGTGTCATCTATACCGACCACAAGAGCTTACAGCACATCCTCCATCAGAAAGAGTTGAACATGAGGCAGCGACGCTGGGTCGAACTTCTCAGCGATTACGATTGTGAAATCCGCTACCACCCGGGAAAGGCTAATGTGGTGGCTGACGCATTGAGTCGTAAAGAAAGGACCCAGCTGCACTCTATTCGAATTCAATCCAATCTTCCCTCCTTAATTCGCGAAGCTCAGAATCAGGCGCTTGTGAATGGAGATCTCAAGGGCGTTTTGTCGTGTGGAGCCGAACAGAAATTCGAAACCAAGTTGGACGGCATCCTCTATTTTCTTGATCGAGCATGGATCCCAAACTCTGAGCCTCTTCGAACGCTTATTCTAAGTGAAGCCCACAAGTCCAGATACTCGATTCATCCCGGCAGCAGCAAAATGTATCAAGATCTTAAACCTCATTATTGGTGGCCCGGGATGAAGAAAGACATCGCTTTATACGTGATGAGATGTTTGACTTGTTCGCGAGTCAAGACAGAGCATCGAAGGCCGTCTGGGCTGCTTCAGCAACCTATTATTCCTCAGTGGAAGTGGGAAGAGTTAGCTATGGATTTCATCACCAAGCTACCGCGGACGCCTAGCGGTCATGACTCAATTTGGGTTATTGTGGACATTCTAACTAAATCCGCTCACTTTATCCCGGTTCGTGAGGACTACACTACGGAAAAGTTGGCGCGGATATACATTCGTGAGATCGTTTCCCGTCATGGTGTGCCTAAGGGCATTACGTCTGATCGCGACAGCAGTTTTTCTTCCAGGTTCTGGAAATCTTTGCAAAAGGCCTTTGGGACAAGTGTGAAGCTTAGCTCTTCCTATCATCCAGAAACTGATGGGCAGAGCGAGAGGACCATACAAACCCTAGAGGACATGTTGAGAGCTTGTATCCTTGAATTCGGTAATAGTTGGGAAGCTCATCTGCCGCTGGCAGAATTTTCTTACAACAATAGTTACCACTCTTCTATTAAATGCGCGCCGTTTGAAGCTCTTTACGGTCGCAAGTGTCGCTCACCCTTGTGTTGGTCCGAGACCGGGGATTCACAGATCATCGGCCCGGAACTAATACAGGAAACAACCGATCAAATCGCTATCATTCAACAGCGACTCAAAGATGCCCGTTGTCGGCATAAGTACTACGCAGACAAACGACGCAAGCCACTCGAGTTTCAAGTTGGTGACCGTGTTCTGCTGAAAGTTTCCCCCTGGAAGGGCGTAGTCCGTTTCGGGAAGAAGGGAAAGTTCGCTCCTAGGTATGTTGGACCATTCAAAATCCTTGAAAGGATCGGACCAGTTGCCTATCGTCTTGAGCTGCCGCCGGAACTCGGTAGAGTTCACAATGTTTTTCATGTTTCGCAGTTAAAGAAGTGTCTTGTTGACGAGGCCCTTCTCATTCCCGTCGACGAGGTTCGAATTAACGACAATCTGCTTTTTGTTGAAGAACCCGTCGAAATCTTGGATCGCGAGGTCAAGAAGACCAAGCGTAGCCGCATACCGCTTGTGAATGTTCGATGGAATAACAAACGCGGACCCGAGTTTACATGGGAACGCGAAGATCAAATGAAGGAGAAATACCCTCATCTGTTCTCTTAGTCTCTATTCTTGTAATCTATTGTCTAGAAGTCAATATAACATTTGCAGCATGTATCAAATAATTGTGTTATTCAATGAATATCGTGTTGCCTTATTATGCTTATAAGTATTCTTTTATTTGCATCCACAAATTTGGCTACTCAGGGCTCATGCTGGGAGCACAAGTCATATCTACTCAATCATATGAATTTTTGGGGAAATTTATACATTATTTAAGCCAAAAATTTGTCATTCATTCTTGCATTCATGGAGCATGGTTGTGTGTATGTGTGTGGTGTCGTGTCAAATTTTCTAGCCGCACACAATAGAGCTTATACATTGATACAAGGTGAGCTCGTAATTATAGTCCGGAATATAATTACATCAAGGTCACAGGTGTATACGTGTATAAGCAATATGCTATTGTGTAACTAGAAGTCGTGAACTCAAGGTTCGTGTAGAGAAATATTCGACAAAGGTTGAAGAAGTGGTGGGTTAGCCGCTGGTACACCCTATATATAAACCTCTTCGGCACGAGTTGAATATGTCTGAAGCGAAACCTGGAATTAGGGACTTATAGTTAGCGTGGCAGCTGTGAGACATTGAATTCAAGAATTACCGAGGGTAATATTCGCGGAAGATTGAAGGAGTGGTGGGTTAGCCGCTGGTACACCCTATATATAAACCCCTTCAATCCGAAATGAATATGTCTGATGTAAAGCTTGAGGATGATGCCTTGTAGTGGAAAATAGTGTGTCGTCCTGTGTGTCATTGATCTAATAGGAGTCGAAGGAAACACCCAAGTAAGGTTGAAGGAGTGGTGGGTTAGCCGCTGGTACACCCTATATATAAGCCCCTTCGGCTTGATTTGGGTGGTGCCTGAGACGAATATTAGAAGTGGTGGCGCATAGTGGTCATCATGGGATCATGTAATCTTAATCATCGATGCATCAAGTATACTAAAAAGCTAAATTTCGGGACGAAATTCCCCTAAGTTGGGGAGGATGTAACGCCCTGGAATTTGACTGGTAGACAAAAATCAAGGAATCATCGGAAACTATACACTTTGGGGTTCTGGACGATAAGTTCGGAACCCATATCATTGGAGAAATCTGCTTTTATCATTTGAAATGTTTATTTTATAAAACGACATTTACGCCTGGAAAATATTAATTTTTATGCTTTTGAAAAATAAAATGTTCTTATTTAAAAAAAAAAAAAAAAAAAGATTTTAAATAATTATTCGGAAAATGGTTTATAAAAGTTTTGCTGAAAAAGTTTTAGTTTGTTTAAAAACTTATGAACTCGACTAGTCTTGACCCGTCGGTAGCCTAAACCCGAACCCGAGTCACCCGAGTATTTAAGCGGAAAATCAAGTATTCTTACACCATCTCTTTCATTTCCACCAACACTTCCCACCCAAACACTCCCACTTCTAGAGAGAGAGTAGTGAGAGAAAGTCATCCAATCTAAGATTCGAGTCCACCAATCTGTTTATCGTTGTTGTCGGTAAGATCTTCTTGAAAATCATACGTTTTTACAACCAAAACCCGCCCCGAATCGAGCAAAAACTCCGACTTTTGTGTCAAGTGTGTTCTTGGTCAAAAACCGTCATTTTTGGTGTCAAAATGCAAGCTTTTGTGTTTAAAAGTACTAGGAATCGATACCCCTTTCAATCCCGAGCATTTCCATGTCAAAAACTTCGATTTTGGGTCAAAAATCTGGAAAATCTGGAAAACCCGTGGGTATCTCCGTCGCCCAGCTTGAAGGAGTCGAATCAGACTCATTCGATCGAACCAGTCGATCGAATCAGTCCAGTCGATCGAACCAGTCGATCGAATCAGTTCATTCGATCGAATGTGTCGATCGAACCAGTCCAGTCGACCGAATAGGAAAGCAACCGAATGGTCTCCAACTCATTCGACCGAAGGAGCTTCGTATTCGATCGAACGTCTGTCTAT
Source organism: Bidens hawaiensis (assembly GCF_021521415.1). Taxonomy (NCBI): domain Eukaryota; kingdom Viridiplantae; phylum Streptophyta; class Magnoliopsida; order Asterales; family Asteraceae; genus Bidens; species Bidens hawaiensis. The sequence continues at coordinate 126,986 of NW_027492866.1, read as the reverse complement.
TCGATCGAATGAGTGTCTATTCGATCGAATGTGTTTCTATTCGATCGAATGTGTGTCTATTCGATCGAATGTGTTTCGATTCGATCGAATGTGTTCCTATTCGATCGAATCAGGTCAGAACCAAGCTGTTTCGTCTTTAAAACCTAGTTTTTGCTCGAGATCGTGTAAGGCTTACACTCTTAGACTTAAACTGCGTTGTTAACTTATTATGTCCTTGTCTAGACTTAGAGGATCGACGTTTGACAGCACCCGACCGCCCTAGCAACCACACCTAGTCAACAAGGTGAGTTCATAGCCCCCATTTTTCTTTTAAAGCCTTTCAAATCATTGGGGGTGAAAACATGGTAAATGTACACGTTTTGACAAAACACATTTATTCAAACATTACTTATCATAAACACTTGACAAATCTTTTGCAAACAATGAACATTGGGAAAACAAGAAATCATGGCAGGTTACGCGTACCTTAACTTTCTCGGAAGTTGTGTATGCATAATCAAATATTCAGGAGTAAATATGGGAATCACTCAGCGTTTAGGGAACATTGGACGTTTGGAAATCAAAGTCATGTACCCGTTATACCTTATCATGAAAACACATTATTCATTGGTCAGTCTTGTGATCGTGTGAACAGTGGCAATATAGGTCACAATAGTGCATAGGTTTGATCTCCAAGTGGTCGATTGGTAGACAGGCCGTCACTAGATGTGGGATTCTAAAGTGATCGATTTAGAATACACGTGACCTATGGGGTTCTTAAGTGTTCGATTAAGAATCCGAAGGATCTCTTAAGTGTTCGATTAAGGATCCGAAGGATCTCCTAAGTGATCGATTAGGAAATCCAAGAGATACTAAAGTACGCTTTAGAATTCTCTCATGGTACCCAAAGTGATCGATTTGGGTTACCATCAAGGAAATCAAGTAGCATAGTGTGGTCTTGTGTGGGGTCGATGTCAGGTCTTGTGTGATCATTATGCATCATTATCATTTTTCATCATGGCATGGTTACATATGATTCTTGGGTATCTTATACATATATCCTTGATACCGTTCCTCCTGCATGCATGGAAACAATAATTGGAATCTTTATACGAAACTCTTGCAGATTCAGTTGAGATGATAAGCATACCAAGCATAGTAGGATAAGTTGTAGGAGTGGTGGGTTAGCCGATGGTACACCCTATATATAAACCCCTACAACTTAGCCTAGTATGCTTGTGTAGGGCTTATCACTACAGTATTAGTTAACCTATGAATTCACTCATCTACTTTTTGTAGTTGACGTTTTATTACATGTTTTCAGGAAATGAAGCAGGAAGTAGCTAATAGCTGATAGAGGCCTTAGAGAGATGAAGGCTAGGCTAGGAGTTGTTTGGAAACTTGATATTTTGTATTAAAACAATTTGTTTCATGTTACCTGGATGATGTAATATTTGACAGTTTGGTTATGTTTATGCATTTAGACTTTTATACTATTGTGCTCAATCAATCACGACCTAGTCGCCACGCCTCGGTTTTCCGCCATTACGACCGGGGTGTGACAGCATATTCGTATGCGGTCGGTCCTGCTGATCCATTGGATCTTCAGGATAGCCGTTTACCTGATGACTTTGACTTGATCGGGGCGATAGAATTTAAATTTTTTTTAGGGAGATGATATAATTTTTCAAGTCTACAACTTCGTAAGAAGTTTCTATACAATGTTTCTAAGAAAATTGATCCAACCTTGGAAAGTGATACATAAACTATTTCTGTATGCTTAACTGGTGAAGTTATTAGGCCCAAAAGACTCTAGAACAGTCATTGTATGTTATGGTAGCTTTTTATGGTGCGTAAAAGTAGAAGTGATGCTAACTAATTCTTCTCGATTTAAAGGGAAGACTCATTCAGAGTTGTGTATGTCTCCATATACATCTTTCCGAATGATAGGCAGAAAAGCGATTACCCAGTCATACACGAGCCCGTGACTGTTCTGATTTCTGAGAAGATAGTGTGTCAAGTACCAGCAGTGATCCAGATTCGGGACTTGCAGTAGTCTACTGTTTGAGGCTATGTAATTCATTAAAAAAAATAAAAAAAAAATTATTATTATTAAGCCTTTTGAAGTCTATTATGTAATACTTATCAATCAAGAGGCAAGAACGAGAACAGGACGAAGACTCTAAAAGATCAAGATGTCTTTACAATTTAATCAGACACTACGGGTCGAGGTCAACTCAGGGTGACTTGGGGAAAGCCAAATACGCTTTAAGAATAGATAGGAGACATCACTTCTCTGATGTGTTGTACGTTTATATTTTGAGCTTAATTGAACCTAATCCGTATCACAGAAGCGATAAAAACAATACTAAGTTTGTTTACCTGCTTACAACCTGTTCTTTATGTCATAATACAGCTGAACATGGATCTATGTGACAGCCATCCAATTAGTATGATTCCTGTTCGGATCTTTTCTAAAACATTATGGTCCCCGCCAAGACTGAAATTTGATCCCTTGTACTTTATTTCTAAAATTTTAATTGCATATGTCGCTTTATGGTTAAAACTTGGTTACTTGGTCTTTGATTGTATCATTTAACTCTGTAAAGGAAGTTTTAAAAGTAAATAGCATAATGTTCAATTTTTCAGGGACTATTTTGTAAGTTTAATATTGAGCGAAGTTGTGTAGGGGCGAAGTTGTCAAGGGGCGATGTTAAGGATAGGCGAAGTTAACCTTAACTTCGCCTGGGCATAGTCAGACCTATATAAAGGTCAATTTGGTCAACACTTTATACTTTCCAAAAACCAGGCGAACTTATACTCGTATCAACCTTGGCGAAGTTAACTCTCGAATAGATTCTTGTTGTTAATCTCCGTTTTAATCCGTGTTAAAGGTGTGTAGGGTCGAGTGACTTATAATTCGTATCAATGGTGTTAATCAAATGTCGTTTTGGTCCGATTCGAGATCTCGCTCTTGCAAACTTATAAACACCCACTTTTCAAACTTATTTTAACATGTTCGTAACTAATGTGATTGTCTAGATCTCTTTAGTATCATGTCTTTATTGTCCACAATCACCAAATTCACTTAATCTGGCCTTCTAACCCTTTGCCGTTTCAGTTCAGGCGAAGTTATCGTTTAGGCGAAGTTGTTCTCAACTTCGAGGCTTAACTTCGCCTCAGGCTTAACTTCGCCTGAAGCTTTACATTACTTAAAAGATTAATCTGTTGTCAGGCGAAGTTATTGTATAGGCGAAGTTGTGCTCAACTTCTCCCAATGTCTAACTTCGCCAGTACATTAAAGTTTATCTTAACTTCGCTCATGGTAATAGGAGAAGTTATAATCGGCTTTAACGATTCTCTAACTTAGACCGTTTGTGGTGCAGATATGGCAGCTGTAGCAGGAGCCGGTGGTGCTGGTGGTGACGAAGGCGGTGATAACAACCGTTAGTTCTTTCCGGGGCACAATATGTATATCACACTGGACCCGGATGCTAGCGGTGTTGATGATTATCGCGAGATCATCACCTTTCTTATCCGCTCGCGTATCTTCCATGCTATTACTACAACTCTGCCCATTACTCTACCAAACATAGAAGACTTCTGGCGAACGGTTGAGTATGATTGCAGAGTCGAGCCCCCAGTTATGCGCGCCACCGTTAACAACCAGGTGGTGCAGTTCTCTTCTGAGCAGATAAGGGTCTCCTTGCAGTTTGGGGATGAAACGAGAGATGATCCTACATACTTTGTTGCTCCATTCAGAGACGGTGCATTTTTAAGAATGGGCTATTCTGGTCCATTGGGTGACACTCAGAGACGCAAGGGATTTTTGTTGGACCAATGGCGCTTTCTCATGCACGTGATGATCGTATGCATGTCAGGTAGAAAGGCTGTTACGGACGGTATGGGTGCCACGATGCAATCGGCAATGACAGCACTGACTTACAACAAGCGTTACAGCTTCAGTCAGATGGTGTTCTATGAAATAGACCGTCAGAGACGAGCGGTGGCTCGTGAAAGATTCTTGATGTATCCTCGGTTTTTACAAATGATCTTGAATCATGTAGCTCCTTCGCTACCTCAGCGCCGACCGATTCGTTATGTTGAAAGCGTCAGCAAGTGGATATTCGCACAGTGCAGAGCGTCGAGTGCTCGAAGTAAACCAGAGCTTCGTCCACGACATACTCCGCTATTTGGGTATTTGATCAACCCGGCGTATGTTGCTCCTCGTGGGGACGAGTTTCGAGATCCAGCACCGCAACAGGCTGCTGTTTCTCAACAAGCATTGCCTGATGCTCCAGTTGTGGCACCGGAGGAACACGTAGACCTTGAAGCTGCTTTTGGTGGCCAAGGATTTTTTGACATGGAACGAGTTGATCCTGAGGAAGAGGTTCAGGTCTCAGTTGCGCAGGTTTCTAGTATGGATGTGTCGATGGTAGCTACGACTTTAGCTGACTCTGAAAGAACCGATTCTGACTCCTCAGCTGATGATGTTGCTGAAGCAAGACAGATACTGGTCGCTCAAGAAAGAATTCACGGAAAGAGAAAGAAAGATACTGATGACAGTGAGTCTGATTATGAGGAGGAGTTAGATCGGTTGGTTCGTCGATCGAAACGGGTAAGACCGGGTGAAGGATCGGGAGCTGGTGAAAGCTCGAGGTTGGTACGCTTCTCTCCACCCGCTTTATCTGGAATGACTATGGTCCCTGCGTCCATGACTATGACAGGACCAATCACCTCGGATGTTCCCGTGGTTTCTACATCATCTTCATTTGGCATTCCACCCACTACATTCCAGTTTTCAACTCCAGAAATTGTTTCCTTGCCACCTCCTACACTTACTCCATCGGAGGTCGTTGCAAGATTCGTTGAGTCGACGCTGGTTGCCACTGCAGGGTTATCTGTTTCGATACCACCTGCGGTTACTTTTATGCCGGTTTCTGATGTTCCGGCTACTTTGGGAATCCCTTCACCGTATGCTCAAGACACCTCTCATATGAGTTTTGATTTTGATGCAACCTTATCTGACTCGGACAGAATAGCAGCTCTTGAAAGGGTCGTGGCGAAGCAGTCGAGAATAAATCTGATCCAGACTCACGCTATTCAGCGCCTTGTTGCAGAGAATCAGATTCAGTCGTCCCTCCTGATTGGGCACGGAAAACTTTTTGATGCCTTGAAACAGTTCTTGGCATCTCAGGGGGAGATGAGCTGCAAAGGTGACGAGTTGAGGACGAAGAAGAGGAATGATCGAGACGATGATCCCAATGCATCGAAAGGTGCAGGTGGTGAGTTGCCAAGAACTGAACAAGCTCTTGGGACTTCCACATCTCAGGGGGAGTCTACTGGTGCAACTGGTGAATCGGGGGGTGATGACGTGGTGGCAGTGGATGATGAGGAGATGGTGGATGTTGATATTGAAGGTGACGACGATGTGTTACCGATTGAAGAGATTGAGAAGATAGGGGATGAGATTGTGATTAACAGTGAGGTGGAAGAGGGAGAGATTGTGGAGGATAACATTAAGCATGAAATTCCAGAAGCTGATAAGCCAAATTTGGGTCAAGATACGGGAAGCGAGGAGACTGAATGGGAAGAGCAGCCAAGATGGAAAGAAGGCTATGCTCAATGGTTTGTAAAGACAAAGAAACCAGTGGTCCCAAGTATGTTTAAGAAGAGTTACAACATCAAAGGGTATGCTGAATCGAAGAAGGGGATTATATGTTGGTTATACGATGAGCAGTTGAGGCTGTTTGTGATTAAACGTTTTGACAGAATTCAGTATTTCAAGAGATTGTTGAGATCGTTTAATACCTTGCCGGAGTGTGAGGTGAAGGACTTAGCCAAGTTGGGGTTGATAAACAGGAGTGATGATAATATGGCTAGGATTATTGGGAAGATCGTTTGGAAAGAAAGTATAAAAGATAAAAAGTTCGAGTTATTAAAGCCGCAGAAAGGAAAGCTCGTTGAAGATAAAGACAGAGGTATGAGAGCTGATGGCAAACCTTGGATGATAATGAAGTATAAGCCGATCCGGTGTTTAAAAGAAGTGCCGATGAAACAAATGCCCAAGGATGTCTTAAAGAATCTGAAATGGTGGTATGTTGATAGTGAAACAGCTGAAGCGGTGATGGAGGATGAAGATGAACAAGAGTTGCTGAGAGTGTATGATCCAATGCACTTCGTGAATTTGTCTCAAGTTGACTTGCAGGTGCTGAACGAGAAAAAGATATTCTATATTCCGGCATGGAAAGAAGAAGGCAAGAAATATCAGAGTGTAGTTTCCGTTTGTGTCAGAGAAGGAGTTCATGCTTGAAGACGGGTGACTCGAGTTTTGGGATTACAAGACACGTGATTGAAGTTAGAGATATGAAGCTACTGCCAAGGGGGAGTCTGTTGGTACATGATGTCAGTAGTTCAGTATCTAGTGTCTGTAATCGTGTTAGTTGGATTTGTTTATGTGTTTTAGATAACTTGTCTCACAAGTTCGCCTGTTATAAGCGAACTTGTGGAACAAACGAAGTTATCAACAACTTCGCCTAGCCTGTTAGGCGAAGTTGTCGATAACTATATATGTTTGATGTACGGGTTATTTTGGAACAGTTATTCAGGACGTGTAATTGTGATTTGGCTATCACGTGTTAAAGGAGTTGCAATACAACGTGTCTATTGAGTATTGTAACGTGTCTTTGTACTTGGGTTTAACGTATATCGCGTCTAACACTCGTATCGTCTTACGAAGGGATTCCGCACCTACGTAATACGAGATATTTCCGTGTAGATCCGGCTGGGAACCTACAAAGGTTTTCGGCTAGAGAGAGTTAGATAATATGAGATCTAGGATAATAACATCTATAATGCGGGTGAATGGCTTTTAAACTTCAAAAGATTTCTGGGCCGAGAACCCTGATGGGACAAAAACATGTGTAGTATTTGGGCCAAACCCTCAAAATCAAGTTTCCTTTATCAAAACTTTTATGGGTCACCAAGACATGGGCCAATAACATAATTTCAAAAACCAAACATGGGCTTGATCCATGGTTTCAAAAACGATCTCTTATAGCATTCATTTCCACAAGAGCAATTATGACGTAAGATAAATTTAATAACAAATAATGATAAAAACAAAATAAGAGTAGGAATAATGACACAAAACAAATTTAATCACTCGGTCTTCTTGTAGTTTAGCAAATTTTGGGATCAGATTTCAGTTTTGATAAACATGCAACCTCTTAAGAAAAAATCCGAACATGGAATCATATTGATTGAGATGCTTTCACAATGATTCATGTTCAGCATTATTACGACATTGAGAGACAGGTTGATAATAGGTATAGTGAACTTAGCATGATTTTCATTACATCAGTGATACTAGTTATGTTCAATTAGGCATAAATCTTAGATGTACATTACTTATGGACCTGTGATGTCTCTTATCTCTTCTCAAAGTGTATTTGGTTTTCCTAGATCACCCCAATTTGACTCCAACCCCCCCCCCCCCCCCCATTGCTTGATCAAAAGATTTTCTTTATATAAACAAAAATTGTTTAAGCTTTATGGTTGGACCACGACTTACAAGCATCCGGACTTACATGCCTTACATTCAGAGTGTTTAGGACTTATTTAAATGCCCCACCCTTGTAGTTCTAGTTTAACCCTTTAAGCTTTTAAAAAATGAAATTTAGTAACACATTATTTTTTGTATACAATTTTTTTTTATAATTCAAATGCATAATATTTTTGGAGATCAAGACACAAACGGGCTCGTGTATGACTGAGTAATTACTTTTCTGCCTATCATTTGGATATCTGGAGACATTAACAATTCTTCAATAAAACTCTCCACGGTAAATTTAGCATATCACTTCAACTTTTACGCATCATGGAAAGCTACCATGCAAATCAATGATTGTTCTAAAGCCTTTTAAGCCAATTAACTTCACACGTTAGGCGCTATTAATCACTTTTAGTATCATTTTCCAAAGGTTGGATCAATATTCATTTGAAAATATTTTAAGCATCTAAAAAGCTCTTAACTGAATAATAATATCACTTCCCAGTATAGTTACAGAAGACAATTATTAAATTCAGTCGCCTCAGTCACTTTCAGTTCTAAGGTAAATGGCTATCCCATATGTCTACAAGTAGATAAAATGACCAAACACATATGGAAATACATCTCCCTCGAACTTTGAGTGACTGACATAATTTTAAGCGAATGAATTAAAACAAACACACCACAATCGCCCCAGTTGCTTTCAGTCTTTAGGTGAATGGTTATCCAATATATCTACAAGTAGATGGCAGGACCAAACATATACAAGTGTATGTCCTTCAAACTTGCGTAACCGACGTAATTTTAAGCGAAAGTGTAAATATATTTTTTTAATTTTTTAAATTTATAAGACACACACACACACATTTTGATTTTTTGTAATTCCCCCCCCCCCCCCCCAAAATTTGTGCGAAAATTCTACCAAAGAATATGAAAACATTTATGTACAAATTTAACCTCTGAAAGACTCAATCATCGAAACGAAGCGTTTTCAGAAACCCCACAAGCACATTAAATCTGGCTGTTCCGACCGGTTTTGTAAATAAGTCCGCCACATTATTATCAGTGTGAACTTGCTTAAGATGAATCAATTTACGCTTTAACTGTGACGAATAAAATGAATTTTAATGTCAGTGTGCTTGGTTTTTGAATGTTGAACAGGATTTTTAACGATAGAAATAGCAGCATGATTATCACAAAAGATTGGAGTATCATGAAGTTCCAAACCGTAAGCCATCAATTGAAGTTGCATCTAGATAACCTGTGAACAACAAGCTGAGGCAACAACATATTCAGCCTCGGCAGTGGATGTAGACACTGTTTGCTGTTTCATGCACTACCATTAAATAAGTCGATTACCCAAGAAATGACATCCAGGAGACATAGATTTCCTGTAAATATCATCTACATCATAATTTCTATCAGAAAAAGCATATAAGTCAAAATCTGAGTGTTTGGGATACCAAAGACCTAGCTTCGGTTGCCCTTTTAGATATCTAAAAATACGTTTAACAGCAATTAAATGAGAGATTTTAGTATTAGCCTGGAAACGGGGGCATTGAAAGATAGAAAACATGATGTCAGGACGACTGGCGGTGAGATACATAACAGATCCGATCATTGATCGATAGTAAGTTTGATCTATGGGATTCCCTTCCGGATCGGATGAAAGAAGAGGCGTTTCCGCCATAGGAGTTGCCGCGCTCTTTGTTGGGATGAGAAAATGCTAAAAGGAAGATTGAAATCTTCTCAACCTTTCTAGAAATGGCTAAGTATTGATATCAGGCACCCTTAGGCCTCCGAGCAAGGTTTACTTTATCTAGCAAAGGTGTTCTTCAAGTCGAGCATAGCTTGCTTTCTATCAAACTCTTGACTAAACCAAGCTTATGAAGCCAAGTATTTTGGAAGATCTAGCAAGGTTTGATTAATAAACAGTAGTCCGAGCATACTTGAGGAAAGTTGGTCAAGAAATATACTAACGACTTTCTCTAGCAAGGTTCAACTCCTAGCAAACTACAGTGCTACCAGCACAGGTCAAACAGTGTTACCAGCACACTTCAGTTTGCTTAATAAGTTATTCATTAACAAAGAGTTGAATGGATTCATTGAAGAACAGTTTGCTCGTAGGATCATATTGAGCAAAGTTTGCTATGGTCAGGAAGATTGAACTCTGATGGGTGAGTATTTTCTAAGAAAAATACTCTAAGTAAAGTCTACCCGGAGAACTGTTCTCAAGCACACTTCAAGGTTATCAGGTCTGGTCGAAGAAGACAAAAGACACAAAGTCTACCCGAAGACCTGTTTTATACTTAGAATCTTTGGTAATATGTTTTTCTGAATATGTATTATTGATTAGGGTTTCTAGAAGAAATGACAGCTGTTAGGAGGCAGACTTATAAATAGAATGATCTAGGGCACGCCTCCTGAAAAACACACATGTCAGATCTGTCAGGTCCCCGATTTCAGGTAGATCTTACACAAATCAAGTCATAACTCACACAAATAAATGTGTTGACAAGGGAGTTAATGACGGGTTGCTATATTTAGAAAGATAACCGTTTGTAAAAGGCGGAATCAATAACAAACAGGGTAGTTGCTAAACAAAAAATCAAAGGTAACTAACACATACAAGATTCACTCAAAAGATTTCCATTCATATAATATTCATCATACAAATGATAATTGATTTAGGATTTCTTGAAGGGAAATTTATATCCGTACGATTCCTAGGTCGGCTATTACACTAAGAAATATTCTTTCTTATCTTAAAAGTGTAAACGCCTGAATCCGTCCTTTTTAGGAGGCGTGCCCTAAATTATTCCTTTTATAAGCCTGACACCTCCTTTACAGTTGTCATTCCTTCTAGAAACCCTTAATGACAAAACATATTCAAATTACATATTCAAGATTATTCTAAGTGTAAAACAAGTCTTCCGGGTAGGCTTTGTAGCAGTGTGACTTTCCGAGTAGACTGTGTGCTCTGCCTTCCTTCAGTAGTTGGTAATATATATGTATGCCCGGGAACAGTTTCCAGATAGACTTCACTTAAAGAGTATTTTACTTCACCAGGTAGACTTCAATCTTCTTGACTTTATCAGACTTTGCCCGATAAACTCTTACAGCAACCTAGTTCTTCATGATCCCTTCAACTCATTACTGGGAGATAGCTTATTTGCAAAGTGTGCCCGGTAGCACTATTCCTTGCTTGAGTTTAACCTTGCCCGATGTTACTTAAGATAATTCATTAAACATCAAGCCTACTTGAACCAATGTATTATTAAAGAATACCTTGCCCGGTCTTCCAATCACTTGGCTTCATGAGCTTGGTTAGCCAAAAGCTTACTCGGGAGTAAACCTTATTTGGCTAAGAAGAACAGACTTGCTTGATAAAGTGATCCTTGCCCGGGTATACTAACAAGTGAACCCTGCTCAGTTATACACTAACTGGTGAACCCTGCTCGGATATCCACTTAAGAAGAATTCTAGAAGATAACCTTGCCCGATGGACAAAATACCTTGCCCGGTTAAGTAAAACCTTTCTCGGAAGTCTAAGGTGTGCCCGGATCCATACTTATCGAATTCTGAGGAGGTTAAGAAGATTCCAATCTTCCATATATCTCTTTTAGGTCAAATCTTTGACACAACAATCTCCCCCTAGATTGGAACACCTCAGCTGACCCAAAACATCTCTATGGTTACATACACTTAGTCAAAATACATAATCAAATCAAAGTCAAAATACATATTCATAGAAAAATCAAATAATTACATAATCAAAAGCTGTCCGTAGACATTACAAAACAAAGCCTATACTAAAGATCATTTTCTTCTTGCATTGTAGTAGGCTTGTCGTCTATTCACCATGACTGTTGCTGCTCTTTGTTTGAAAATATCAAGGATTTGGTAATGAGTGTGACCTTCTGGAATGACCAAATCTAGAATATCTCTTAGGTCTTTATAATGCAGGTAAGTCAAATCTTCATCTCTTCTGATAATTCCCAGAATTATTCCGTCAGAGTTTCTTAGAATATAATGGCCAGTATTCTCCTTGTATTCAGTTTCTGCAATTACGCCATTCCTCTGTAGGGGTGTTCAAGAATTCCGAAATCCAAAAAAAACCGAAATCCGAACCGAAACCGAAACCCAAATAAACCGATCCGAATTCTTATTCGGATATTCGGATCGGATCAATCTGAATATCCCAATAACTAATTCGGATCGGATTCGGATATGAAATTTATAAAAAATTCGGATTGTTTGGATTATTCGGATATCCGTTTAATCCAAATAAAAAACATGTTTTTAGTGGTATTTTCCGGTTTGGTATATTTATTAGACTATTATTTGAAGTTTAAACTTTAAATTTGTGTTAAGAGTAATTTGTATTTTTCGATTTGTATGTTTATTGTGATTCTAAACTATTAAATGTTAAGAACAAAAAAATAGGAAATTTTTTTAGCTTTATTTCGGATTATTCGGATAATTTTGAATTATTCGGATATTATCCGAATCCGATCCGAATTGAATTCGGATAGATTCGGATCGGATAGGAATATTCCTAATTCGGATCGGATTAGATTTCGGATAGGGTCCAAAAATTTTCAAATCCGAATAACCCGAACCGAATAACCCGAATAACCCGTTATCCGATCCCATTAACACCCCTATTCCTCTGCACAGTATGATTTGGTCTTGTCATTCTTCTTTCCAATCTTATGCAGGTATTCATGTTTGACAGAGGATTCTTTTCTTTGACATTCATCTGATAATACAGTTCAGCTTGGGCTATCTTTTTCAGCTTATCAGCCCTTCTTGATTTAATCCTCTTTGTCACTTTCCAGCTTTTCTTCTCCTTTAAAAATGCAAAACCCTTGTCATCCTCATCTTTCAAGAACTTGGAGAGTTCATTTTGTTGTCTTCCTGCCATTTTGCTTATATCATGATAGTCATAAAGGTCAAGCTTGGCCATTTTCTCCAATTGTTCTTGTGTGAAATCAGCAAAGTCATCTTTCAGAATTATGTCTCTTAGTTGTTTACTTTCCATTACTACTTTTAGAGACTTAGAGACTGAATCATAGTAGAGTCTTCTGGGTAGATCCACATTTGATTGTGGTCTTGTTGTTCTTTGCAATTCAGCTCCAATTGATTCCCTTCTGTGAATTGTTGGTCGTTGTCTTGATGTAGATGGCCCTGTTTGTGTAGACATCATGGGTTGACTGGGCCCCTCTACTTCAAATCTTTTCTTGTACCAACTCATCATCATTTCAGCAGGAAGATTGACTAATTCTTCCAAATTTTCACCTCCTTCACTAAACAATCTTGCAATCATTTCATCAATTGCCTCATCACGCAGTAGGCCAGCAGGTACAAATCTTCCTCCAATAAAACTTCTTGGATTTTCCCCCTGCAGCAATACCTTCTCCCACTCAGGCTTTTGCATATAAAACATTTCTTTTAGCTCATCTTTGCTCAGTGCATTAAAGGCATCTACATCCATCCCCTTCTGAGTAGTCATTACCCCTCTCAAGATGTCAATTATTTCATCATTTTCCCAAGGAACAATGGGTTCTTCAACAGGTTCAGGCTTTAATTCCTCTGGGATTGGGGTTTCTTGAGTTTCAGCTCGATCAGCCTCTTGCTTCTTCCTTAAGGACATTAACTTTCTTTTCTTCTTAGGAGGCTCAGACTGTTCTTCTTGCTTTTCTTTCTCTTGATTTGAGCCCTTTTGTTTAACACTTGATGTATCAGTTTGTACCAACTTTTTCAATCTTTCTTTTCTTTTCGTATTGGTATAGATAGTTTCAACTGTTTTCTCATTCAGACTATCAACCATGTTTGGCTTCATTCCTCTTTCCAATAGGTATCCACACTTTCCTTCGTATTTTTCTTTTAAAGGTTTTAGTTTTTCATCTTCCTCATGTTCTTTTACAAATTTTTCCTTAATCTTTTCTCTTTCACTATTGTAAAGATCTTGAAGCTTTTCAATCTTGAAGTGTGTCAGATCTTTCTCAGAATATTCATGCTTTCTTAGATATTCTCTATATTTTAGAGCATCTCTATTCTTTTGTTCCATTCTTTTCTTAATCTCATATCTCTCCTTGTCTAATCTCTTTTGCAACTGATTGTCATCCAAATCAGCCAAAGTTTCAAAACTTATACCAAAGCTCCTGAGTTTCATAACCAATGGATGTTTCTTTTTAACTTCCAACATACTCAACTTAATGTTTGCCCTTTGCTCATCAGTCATTGTGACTTGTGGGGACACAACACAGGCAGCTTCAGCACCTTTTCCATCATTGTCATCATTATTATCAGATTCATCATACTTATCCTCCTCCTCTGTTGATTCATTTACTGCATCAATTTTGGGTTCATCTGGAGTTGGACTTTCTAGTGTTGTATCAACACATGGAACATCTGGAACACCAGGCAGCTCTTTACCTGGCTTCAAGGTTTGCAATGGAACTGCTCTGATTGGACTATCTTCATCATCAGGAGTTTCTACATAACATTTGTTCTTTTCATCCCATTTTCCTTTCTTGGTTTTCAGATCCTCCATCATACCTTGATCAGTGGCTTTTCTCTTTCTAGAATATGTCTTTTCAAATCTACCCACATTCTCATGTATTCTTGAGGCTTTGGCCAACATTTCTTCAATTGATTCTTCATTTACTTTTTCAGGTTCCTTCTTAGGTTCTTTTTGAGATTCTTTTTTAGTTTCAGGATCCTTTTGTGCAAACATACTCACAACCATGGCTAGGGAATTGTCAACCTCTTCATCCCTTCTCAGATTTGTCAAAGCTTCAATAACTATTTGATCATCAGCCTCATCTTCATTTATTATTTTGGCCACATTAGCTTGAGTGATCAGTGCTTCCTGCTCTGCTAATTCCTCAGGAGTCATGGTTTGGGTCAATATCTCTCTCTCCCTTGTTTCTCTCACAATATTCTCTAGTTTCCTCCTTGCAGCAACAGAAGCTTCTTCATCATCTTTAAATAGAATTTCTTTCTCAGGATTTGCCTTAACAGGCTCTTCTTCAGTGACTTTTGCCTTTCTCTTGTCCAGTCTTTTCTTCAATTCTTCTTCATTCTCTGGAGGGAAATCATCAATATCTCTGTCTAACGCATCCATTTCCTCATCATGCTCTATAGTCTTGGAGCTTTCATGTTGTTCAGATTCAGTAAGTATTAACTCCTCGGTAGCAGCATCTTCCTCATTTATTACATCAGTTTGTTCTTCAGTTTGAATGTCAGTTAAGACATCAGTTGCCTCATCAGTAGGAACCACATTTTCTTCATTGATCAACATTTCAGTTTCATCCACATTCTCCTTTTCTCTTCTCTCCTCATCATCCTCTTCACCCCATATTACATTCATTACTTCATCATTAATATCATAATTTTGTTCTCCTTTATCAGAAGAATCTGCTTCATAATCAACATCCTCCATTCCCCTCTCTTCATTGTCCTCATCATCATCATATGCATTCAGTATACATTTCAAACCATCAATAGTCTCATCATCTGTATCCTTTTCAATCTCCACATTCTCCATAGCATCAGTTGGCACAATTATATTCTACCCCTGTTTTAGGGCAGCTGAGGTCTTCTCAACCTCCTGCTCAAGGGTTTGAATTCTCATCATGGCCCGGGTCAACTGATCTAGTAACATCACATTCTCCATTGTGACCTCCTCATTTCTTTTCTTGAAATTAGCATTTTCCAACATCAAATCCAAGTTTCTTTTGAATAAATCAGTTTCAGTATGTGGGGTTGTAGGTGGTGATGTAGAGAAAGGTTCATGTTCAGTATGTTCTTGGTTTATGGTTTGAATTTGGATAATGGGTTGGGGTGTTGATTGTGTATGGGGTGGGCTTGGAATAAATGAATCTGTTTGAATTGGGCTAGTGGTTGGTGGTGTTGGGGATATATGAGTTGATGTTTCAGGATGGCTTAAGGTTAAGGTTTGGGTTGGATATTGAGTGATTTGGTCTTGATGTTGTGGTGATTAGTTTAAGATGGGTGGTGGTGGTGGTGGTGATGGTATAAGAGGTTGTGAAGTTAAAGGTGTGGATGGTGGGGTTGGTATCGGTTGGTTCTCCCCCTGAGCAATTTCATCAACATCCATGGCTACTCCAACTCCTCCTTCATCATTATCATGACCTCCATCATTTGAACTATCATCATCATCATCTTCATTATTCTCATCTTCTCCTCCAGTAACCTCCTCAGGTTCATATAATAACACATGTAGTTGAGGTATTAACTGAGGGATCAAGTCATCATCAAACATTAACCACGGCAAATCTGCATATATCCTTTCAGGATTAAATCTGCTTGTACTAGCCAGATTTTCTATTCTTTTGAATGTATCAGGATTTTGTAAGACATGTGTGATTCCTGTAGTTGGTAGATTCTCCAACTCCTGATTAAAAATAATTTGCAGGAACCTTGGATATGCCAAAAATTTATGTTTGCTTGGCTTCTCCATGTTTTGCACTAGTCCTTCAAATATAAGTCGTGAGAAATTGAAAGGATAGTCAAACAATACACCAACTGTGGCATTCGCCAAATCTATGCTCATTAGGGTGCGAATCTCTGTATAATATGATGAATCAGGAATCTGTAAATGGTAGGAAACATGCCTTTCTAGAATTGCCCATCTTTATTGTGCCCTTGATAACCCATGCATTTGGTAAAGATCTTGTACAGCTGAGCAGTTGTAAGATGGATCGGGTTAGGGTTGTCATCATTCAACAGTAGACATCTTCGAATCACCACCTCGTCTATCTGTATTTCATGGTTTGCAACAGTGGCTTCGATCCATCTTCCATTAGCATCTTCCATTAGTGTTGCAGAGTTCCAAAAATCTAATGAATGGTTCCGGTAAATGGTAGGACTTGCCATTAATGCAAATTGAATATTCGATCTTCTCAACCATCTTATCATCCCGACAACCTCCTCATTGTCTGGTGTGACTTATAACAGAGCGCACATGTTGTGCTTCTGTTCAAAGAAATATTTTGGAACTTCTTCTTCTGCCATATCTGAAAAGACATAATCAAACATATTCAAAGTGAAATTAGCACAAAAGTTCACAACTTTGAGAAATTACAAGTTATAAAATTGAAGAAGAAGGAGAGAAATATTATTAAGAACCTATTCTTCGACAAATTTATAACCTACATGCAAACAGAGTGTTAGAATCAAATCATAATCAATACTCACAATCATCTAATCGTGGTCGGAAAACAACTTATTATTGCTTACCGAGTCGGAATTAGTGGGTTGATTAAAGTTAGGGTTTGGATCAAAGTGGAATTGATAAGTCGGTTTGGGTTTCTTTGAATTAGCAGTGGAAGGATAGAGAGAGAGGGAAAATAATGTCTAAAAATATCTCACTCCCTCTTATATACCTTTTGAAAGTGGGTTTTAAAGCTTTTTGTCTTTTAGTGAGTTATTAGCTGTCAAACAGTAACATTACCCACTTGATATTTTAAAAACATTTGAAAACAACCAACTCTTTATTATTTAAGTTTAGCAAACCTTGCTCGGAAAAGTAAACTTTGCAAAGTCTACTCGGTATATTCCACTTACTCAAAGCTTACCCGATTATAAGTTGGTATAAATTAGAAGTTGAAATGAAGAAAGCTTACTTAAAATACAAGATTTCTTGAGAACTAAATCACAAGTAACATTAATCAAGTATAACACATCAAGCAAGCAACCTTACTAGGAATCAGTTAAGATGCCCAATTAATTTACATCTAATTTAATTACCTTGCTCATTTAAAACATTTAATCACAAACCTTACTCGGTCAATTACAAGTTAAATAATCAGTCCAGTACACTTAGATGCAAAGTGTGCTCGAAAAGGAACACACTGTGCTAGAGTTCTTATAACACAGAGTGTACTCTGAAAAATCAGTGAAATTACCCAAAAATATTAAAGGAACATTTGAATTCTCAAAGTGTACCTGGAATAAAAAGTGTGCTCGAAAAACAAGGTTTGCCCGGAGACACTTGTAATTTCCAAGACAGAAACATATTCACTCTTAATCACAAAAACACAAAGCTTACTCGGTGTACTAAAAGTTAGTTCACAAAGCTTGCTTGGCATATCATTCAGCATATAAGATGCAAAGCTTGCTCGGAACAAGAAATACTTATTAAAAGCTAGCTAAATCACATATTCATCTCAAGACTTCAAGCTTGCTCGGGAAGTTAGTACAGTTGTGTACTCTACCCGGAAAGTGTAAACACTTCAAAGCATGCCCGAAAATCATATACTTAGTCCAAAGTGACTAAGCTTTCCCGGAAAGGTTATAAAACATCAAACCTTACTCGAAAATACATATTTAATTGTTTTGTGCTCGGAAAGATTTGAAAACATCAAACCTTGCCCGAAAATACTTATTCAAACCATTTTAGGTAAAATGCAACTCTTTTTGACTTAAACCACTTGTCACATTATATTTATCATTAAAGATCATAGTTTAAGAACAAATGGTGCATTTAGAGATCAAATTTCAGTTCTATTTCTCTTCAAAACAATTTCTTCTATTTCTGAAAAGATCTCAAGAATGGGATCATATTGACTAAGTAGCTTTCTCAATACTTCATTCTCAGCATTATTATGACAACATAGATAGGTTAACAGCAGGTCTAGACTTAGCATGAATTTCATCTCTTTGGTGATATGATTAAGGTTCATTTAGCAGCATAATACATTAATGGTCAACACTGTGCTATGATGCCTCATATCTCTTCTTAAAGCTTATTTGGCTTTCCCCAGATCACCCCAATTTGACTCCAACCTCCTGTATTTGGTCAAAATTTGATTTTTGTATGACAGAACTTATTTAGATCTTTTTGTAAGTTTTTTGATATTCAAACATATATAGAGGTTGAACGTTGGACTTACTGTTAAATAACAGGCCTTTCATTCAAGATGAGACAGATTTTTGTCTACATCCTTGTAGTTCTATTTGTAGCCCTCTTGTTTGATAAAATATTTAAAACACTTATCAACTTTTGGTTGATTTATTCATTCTTCCCCTTATTTTTGATATTTTCTCAAAGTTTTCTTAAGCATGTTCTTGTCATTTTCAAAGATGTTTCATTTTCGGGTTGATCAAACAACAACATGCTTGTGTATGACTGGGTAATCACTTTTCTGCCTATCATTTGGAGAGATGTATCTTGAGACATGCAAAGACAACTATGTATCTCCACATAAATATAAGCATATTCATTATGTTTATATCACCTTAGATTTTACACATCATGGGAAAGCAACCATACATGTTAATGACTATACTAAGTGTCCTTTCAGCCTATTAAATCCATATGATTGGCTAAGTAGTAAATGTACTATCATTTCCCATTATAAGGTCAGTTTAATATTCAGTCACCCCAATTTCTCTTAATTGGCAGGTAAATGGCTATCCTGTTTGACAAAAAGTGGTCAACAGGACCAAACATACATGTGAATATATGTCCTTTCAAAGTCAGAGCTATTGACATAGTTTTAAGTGAAGGAATAGAAAAACAAGTTATAATTGCCCTAAATGCTTTTAGTTTTCAGGTTAATGGCTATCCTTTGAATCTATACAGATTTTAGGACCAAACATACATGTGAATATATGTCCTTCTAACTGGGCAAATGACATAATTTTCAGCAAGAATAACTACTTGAGACTTTTCATTAAAAATCCTTCTTTTAAGCTTCTATAAAGCTTGAACTGAATAATCTTATCATATCTCAACACCATTAATCAACTTGCTCATGTTTTGACCAAACTAAAGTGATTATGCAAAATTCATTAGAAAATTCATTTTATCATTTAATTTTGACATAAAACTTACTTTGACACAAACAACATAATCAAATCTTAATCAAACATAATATCATCAAGATAAGTAGACAGTACTAACATTCAAGGTCTATCCTATCTTAATAAAATCAAATGATCAGATAAAGCACATATTCAAGCAATTAAGCAGTGATGTCAGATAAGCTTATACTAACAAGTAATTCAAACAAAAACACTCATCCTAACATCACATACACAGATCAACTAACAAACATGCAAGAACATCAATCATATCAAAAGTTTGCACTCGTAATCAGTTAAAGCACATATAAGTCAACATATCAAGTAACATAATCATGCACATCCATTCAACACTCAATTAGTGCAACCTCTAATAATTTAATCAGTTAGCTCATAGAGGCACACAACTAGGCACACATCATCAATCAGACCTCATCAGAGTTGATCATTCCCAGGGCTTTCAGAAGAAAGTTGAACCTGGTTCTATCAAGTGGTTTGGTGAATAGGTCTGCCAAATTGTCACTTTTATCAAGTCTTTGCATTTTAATCAAACCTTTTTCACTACAATCTCTGATGAAGTGATGTCTGATTTCAATGTGCTTAGTCTTGGAATGTTGAACTGGATTCTTAACAGTAAAATATGCTGCAATATTATCAATAAGAATAGGGGTATTCAGAAAATTCAAACCATAGTCCAGCATCTGGTTTTGAATCCATAGAACTTGTGCACAGCAAGCAGATGCAGCAATGTATTCAGCTTATGCAGTTGAGATTGAGACAGTAGTCTGCTTCTTGCATTGCCATGACACTAGCCTGTTACCCAAAAATTGACATCCACCTGAGGTTGACTTTTTGCTCATGTTATAGCCATCATAATCACTGTCTGTGTATACAATCAGATCAAAAGATTTATTCTTTGGATACCAAATTCCTAAGTCTGGTCTTCCTTTTAAGTATCTAAAAATTCTCTTCACAGCATTCATATGAGAGACTTTTGGACTTGATTGGAATCTTGCACACATACATACATCAAACATAATATCTGGTCTTGTTGTAGTAAGGTACATCAGGGATCCCATTTTTGGCTCTATATTCATGTTCATCCACAGGCTCCCCCTTTTCATCAGCAATCATCTTTACTTTTGTGTCCATTGGAGTTGAAGCAGTTTTGAACTCATGACAATTGAACTTATTCAAAATGTCCTGCACATATTTGGTTTGGTAAATGAAATCCATTCAGCAATATGTTGAACTTGCAATCTAAGAAAGAAGTTCATTTCTCCCATAGAGCTCATGCTGTATTTGGATTTCATTACCCCTTCAAACTCCATACACATTTGTTCATTTGTAGATCCAAAGATGATATCATCCACATAAACTTGTAACAGAAGCAAGTCTGATCCCTTTCTTTTGTAGAAGAGTGTCTTGTCAATGGCTCCTCTTTGAAAACCAATTTCAATAAGATGATTTGACAGCTCATCATACCAAGCTCTAGGAGCTTGATGCACTCCATATAGGGATTTATTTAACTTATACACCATGTTTGGATACAAAGGATCCTCAAAGCCTGGAGGTTGAGCAACATACACCTCTTCATCAATCTTTTCATTTAGGAATGCAGACTTAACATAAGCTGGAACACCTTAATGTTCTTTAAGGCAGCATATGCAAGAAAAATCCTGATAGCTTCAAGTCTTGCAACAGGTGCAAAGACTTCCTCAAAGTCTATTCCTTCCTCTTGAAGGCATCCCAGTGCCACAAGCCTAGCTTTATTCTTAATCACCAAACCCCTCTCATCCCTTTTGTTTCTAAAAACCCATTTAGTTCCAATTGCATATCTGTTTATTGGCCTATCAACAAGATCCCACACATGTACATCTCTGAACTGTGCCAACTCCTCCTCCATTGCTTCCACCCAACTATTGTCTTTTAGTGCTTGAGCAATGTTCTTGAGTTTTATTTGGAATAGAAAGCAGGAGTATAAACAAATATTTGCAATTTCAGAATGGCTTCTTGTGACTCTTTCATATACATTTCCAATGATGTTTTCAGAAGGACGATTTTTCTCAACATAAGGAGTTTGAACAATCATATCAGCAGAAACATTTGTGTCAAGATTTGATTTATTGAGATCTGGTTCTTCAATGATCAATTCAGTTTCTACATCATGAAACTCTGGTGCTTCTTCATTATTTTGTCTTGAAGTGGATGCACCATTGTTTTCTAAGTTTAGTCTTTGAAACAGATCTTGAAACCTTCCTGTGGTGACAGCTTCTTCATTGTTTGGTTGGTTGCCTGAGTTTCCCTCATCCTGAACTAGATCATTATTTGTTTCTTCATTTTCTTGATTCAAAGCTACATGATCTTGTTCTGCACTTTGATTGTTCTCCTGATTGTTGTCTGATATTTGGTCACCAACATCATTTGAGGGAACTTTTACAAATGTATATTCCTTTTATTTACTAGCAACCTTTTTCCACAATCCTTCCAAGTCCAATGTTTTCTTCTTTTTCTCTTCAATTACACTGATCTTGTAGAATGAGTCATCAAAGTCTTCAGGATAAATCTTGAAAGACCTTATCAATTTCTCATGATCAAACAGCCATGCTGCACCATCAATTGTGTTAAATTGGTTTTCATTAAAGATGATGTCAGATGATTCAATCACACTCAAATTGTCTTTCACATATACTCTGTATACTTTTGAGTGTGTAGAATATCCAACAAAGAAACAATCTAGGGATTTTTTCTGAAACTTGTTCAAGTAATCCCTAGTGTTTAAAAGAAAACATTTGCATCCAAAAGGTTTGAAAAACTTGATATAAGGCTTTCTGTGAAAGAAAATCTCATATGGTGTCTTGTTATGCCTTTTGTTGACAAGTACCCTGTTCTGAACATAGCAGGTTGTATTTATGGCTTCAGCCCAAAATGTAACTGGTAAATTAGCATCTGCTAACATGGTTCTTGCAGCTTCAATCAATGTTCTATTTCTTCTTTCTGCAACACCATTTTGTTCAGGAGTTCTAGGAGCTGAAAATTGTTGGATTATTCCCTTTCCTACACAAAATTCTTCCATAACTCCATTTTTGAACTCTGTACCATTGTCACTTCTCATCATTTTAACCTTCTTATTCAGTTTGTTCTCAATCATTGTTACACAGCCCTTAATCAACTCTGCAGTCTCATCCTTGGTACTTAGGAAATAAACCCAAGTATATCTTGAATAGTTATCAATGATCACAATACAATATCTTTTCTCCCCTATACTTGGCACACTCACAGGACCAAAAAGATCCATGTGAAGTAATTCAAGTACTTGATCAATTGAGTTGATGAGCTTTGTCTTATGAGAGGATTTGTGCTGCTTTCCTTTCTGACATGAACTACAATGATCTTCCAATTTGAATTCTCTTGTAGGTAAGCCAATTACATGCACACCTTTGACAAGTCTATTCATGTTCTTCAAATTCACATGACACAATTTCCTATGCCACAATTTTGACTCATTTTCAGTGGCTTTGGAAACAAAACATGCACCTCCCCTTGAAACAGCTTCTTTCATATTCAACTCATATAAGTTGCCATTTCTTGGGTCCATCATCATAATCATTTCTGGTGGGATAACAAATTCAGGTTTTAGAATGAAACAATGTGAGTCATCAAACCCAACTTTGTAACCCTTATCACACATTTGTGATATGCTCAGCAGATTATACTGTAGCCCTTCAACATGAAACACATTATCAAATGAAACCTTTCCATTTGTTAAAATTCCCTTCCCAACAATCTTTCCACTATTCTCATCACTTCCAAAAGCCACAGGACCTTCAAACTTTTCTTCCTAATTGACAAGTGACCTTTTATCACAAGTCATATGCCTAGAACAACCACTATCCATGTACCATATGTCATTCAGAGGAGTAGATTGTTCCTGCACAGAAGAAAGAATTTGATTAGTTGAGTGATGAAGTGCAAGCTATATCAGCTTGCAACTCATCAACTTGAATTTCAGTGGCAGCTTGGAAAGTGAGTATTGTTGGTTCAGGATCTTCATGAGTGACTTCTATATTATCTGAATTATTTGTTTCATAACCACACTCTCTTGGGGTTTTAACAAATGAGGTTGAGCTTAGACATTCTTCTGATGCAGTGTTATACTCTTGTACCACATAGTTTTTCTTTTCTGAGTAATCTCTTACATCAGCAATTGTCTCCACCTTAGTCTCAACCTTAGGTTTCCAAAGGAATCCTTCAGGTTCATAACCATGTTTCATCAGAAAATTCTCATCACCAGTAAGTTCAGTTGGTTTCTATCTAGAAAAGATACCTCTGATTCTTGTCTTTTCACTATCTGGTGTTCCTTGAGAACTATCAGATTTGACTGATTGTGTATCTCTTTTGCGAATGATTCTCAAGGGCTGAAAGTTTTTCTTGACATCTCTCTCAAGTTTCTTAGGAGATTTACTCCTTTTAGCTTGTTCAGCTACATGTTTCTTGGCTTTCACTGATGGCTTCAAGCTATCCTCATTCAATGCTTCCTTCTCCCACATCTTTCCTATTCCTAGGTATTTGTCATACTTTTGCTTGTACACAACAAAGTCTTGTCTATACATTATTTTATCTGGGACATGAAAAGGCTTGAATTTGAGTCTGTCATTACAAGGATCTGTGTGATGGCCATACTCATCACATTTCTTGCACCAAACCTTTCCTTTGAATTTTTTATGATCACTTCCTTTTCTGAACATTTCACTTGGTCTAGGTTCTTTGACACCAATTGTCTTCTGATTTTTCAGACTGTCAAAATTAATTGAGAAATGAACAAACTCCTCACTCTTAATCCGATTTCAGGCAGATCTTACACAAATCAAGTCATAACTCACACAAATAAATGTGTTGACAAGGGAGTTAATGACGGGTTGCTATATTTAGAAAGATAACCGTTCGTTAAAGGCGGGATCAATAACAAACATGGTAGTTGCTAAACAACAAGTCAAAGGTAACTAACACACACAAGATTCACTCAAAAGATTTCCATTCATATAATGTTCATCATACAAATGATAATCGATTTAGGGTTTCTTGAAGGGAAAGTTATATCCGTATGATTCCTAGGATGGCTGTTACACTCAGAAATATCCTTTCTTATCTTAAATGTGTAAACGCCTGAATCCGTCCTTTTTAGGAGGCGTGCCCTAAATTATTCCTTTTATAGGCCTGACACCTCCTTTACAGCTGTCATTCCTTCTAGAAACCCTAAATGACAAAACATATTCAAATTACATATTCAAGATTGTTCTAAGTGTAAAACAAGTCTTCCGGGTAAGCTTTGTAGCAGTGTGACTTTCCGAGTAGACTGTGTGCTCTGCCTTCCATCAGTACTTGGTAACATAGATGTATGCCCGAGAACAGTTTCCGGGTAGACTTCACTTAAAGAGTATTTTACCAAGTAAAATACTCACCAGGTAGACTTCAATTTTCTTGACTTTATCAGACTTTGCCCGATAAACTCTTACGAGCAACCTTGTTCTTCAATGATCCCTTCAACTCATTGCTGGGAGATAGCTTATTTGCAAAGTGTGCCCGGTAGCACTATTCCTTGCTTGAGTTGAACCTTGCCCGATGTTACTTAAGATAATTCATTAAACATCAAGCCTACTTGAACCAATGTATTATTAAAGAATAACTTGCTCGGTCTTCCAATCACTTGGCTTCATGAGCTTGGTTAGCCAAAAGCTTTCTCGGGAGTAAACCTTACTTGGCTAAGAAGAACGGACTTGCTTGATAAAGTGATCCTTGCCCGGGTATACTAACTAGTGAACCCTGCTCGGTTATACACTAACTTGTGAACCCTGCTCAGATATCAACTTAAGAAGAATTCTAGAAGATAACCTTGCTCGATGGACAAAATACCTTGCCCGGTTAAGTAAAACCTTGCTCGGAAGTCTAAGGTGTGCCCGGATCCATACTTAGCGAATCCTGAGGAGGTTGAGAAGATTCCAATCTTCCATATATCTCTTTTAGGTCAAATCTTTGACTCAACAAGATCTGAGCGTGACACCTGAATATTGATTGACAACGATTTGACGGTTAACAAATTCATATGGATATTCTGCCTAAGAATCAAATCATTCCTTTCTTATAACCCTAATGATTTCTGTTTTGTAATCGACCTTTTTATTAATGGAAATCTTTTAAGTTTAAGAGTGTGTGTGTTCTTATTGTGTCCTTGATAGCAATAACTTAGTGTGTTATTGAATCCGCCTTTAATACACTAATATTCTTCTCCAATCTAGTCTCGACATTAACCTTCTTGTCAACACTATCTGTGTGGGTTGCGACATACCTGGTTTGAGAGATCAAACGAGACCGACAAGTGGTATCAGAGCTTTGCTCGACTACCTTGGTGAAGAACAGGTTGTTGATTATTGACTGAATATGTTTGATTTGAGGACGAAGAGTGACATCAGTTGAGCACTGTTCCATTGGAGAGTGACGTCAGCAGCTCTTCTCTTCTTAGATCAGATTTGCCTTGTTTTATGGTTTAAAAGTTTCTGTTTATTTATATCTTACTTACTTTTACTCTTAATCTTGCTTTATTCGGTCCAGATCTATCAGATCTGAGTATTACATTTCATATCTGATAATTATGCAAAAAGGTTTAAATCAAGTTTTAGTATAAATTTCTTTCTGTCTCTGTTTTCATCTTAAAATTTTCAAAAAAAAATATCAAAAATGTCTGGATTCGAAGAGCAGGAATTCTCAACTAACAAGATTCCAAGGTTGTATGGACAGGAAAATTTCGTTAAGTGGAAAGTTCTCTTTGAGGCCGCCGTTTGCTACAATGATGTACACATGTGGAAATCCATCAAGAATGGACCATATGTGCCTGAAGGAACAAGTGGTAACCCAGCCGTGGGAGTAAGAATGAGGAAAATGGATGACCGAGCTCTTGCCATGATAAAACTGGGTCTGTCTTAGGAAATTTTGACAAAGGTTGCACATCATACCACTGCCAAAGCCATGTATGATGCAATTCTTGAAATGTTTGAAGGCAACTCAGAGTTGAAGAAAATCAAAAAGGAAAGACTCAAGCAACAACTTGAAATATTCACGTACAAAGACGGTGAGAGGCTGAAATCTATTCTTGAAATATTTCTGGCCATAGTGAATGATCTCGGAACAACAGATTATGTGACGACTGACTATGACTTGAACACAAAACTGTTGTCATCATTTCCAAAGGAATGGTACACAGCAAGCAAGTTCATAATTCAAAAAACAAATTATGAGCAACTCAAGCTTGATGATGTGATCTGTTTTCTCCAAGCTGCTGAAATTGAAATGATAGAGAATGAGATGATAAAGGAAGAAAGACCATGTTTCCAAGTGTCTATTGCACTCATTGCTCCTATGGGAAACTTAACTATCAAAAACCAACAGTAGATACCTATCATTGAAGAACCTACTGAACATGGTGGTGATACACCAAAAGCATTTGTTGGTGGTAGTTCAAGTAACGAAGGAAGTCAATCAAGGTTCAATGTCCAACTCATAGATGATAATGATTCTGCATCAATGGCAAGTGGACATTAACCTTACGCTGGTGGAAATGGTGGTCAAGGAAGTGAAACTCAAGCACTGTTTTCTATGTTCACTGATTCCTACAATGCATTTGTAGCCAAAGACATGATCCACACAAGTATGATTCAAGATGATTTAGAACAGATTGATGCTAATGATCTTGAAGACATGGACTTGAAGTGGCAGGCTGCAATGCTGGCTATTAGAAGCAAAAGGTTGTTCAATAGAACTGGAAGGTCTCTAGTATCAGGTCCAAATCAGAGAATTGGGTTTGACAAGTCTTAAGCAATATGCTATAACTGTCAACAACCTGGACACTTTGCTAGAGAATGCAATCAGCCAAGAAACTTCCAATGGAATCAGTATCAAAACCAACAACCAAGAAATCAATACCAGTACCAGCAAAACCAACCAAGAAACAAAAACTACAACAACTTCAACCACAACAACCCCAATTTTAACAACAACTACCAGCAACCACAGATGAACAATCAGCAAGTTGTACCTCAGAATCAAAATTACCAGAGAAACAACAACCAAAACCCTAACTAGAACCATCCAAATGCTCCCAACAACACCAATAGAAACAACTAAAACCAGCCCAGAAACCATGGAAATGTAGCACTTGCTGCTCAACAAGAAGGTGGTTTTGATTGGAGTGATCATGCAGAAGACATAACCAAGGCCAATGTTGCACTTATGGCAACAGTTAAAAATGAAGCTAGATCTTCTTCTTCTTCACATGTACATTCAAACTCTTCCACACTTGGATTACTTGAAACAATTGATGCATTGAATGTGAAAGTAGGAAAGTTGGAGAGTGAATGCTTTAGGAAACAAAGCATGATCAATGTGTATCAAGCAAGTGATGTAACTTATGAAGATAAGATCAAAAGCCTTGAAGAAGATTGTATGATTAGTTACATAATTCAGTCAAGATATGTGACTGAAATTGAAGGGCTAAAGAAGATGGTAGTTGAAGAAAATGTGAAGAATACCACTCTACAAGTTGAAAATGAGTTTCTGAAGAATCTAGTGTCTACTGGTAACATTTGTGGTATTTTGAACAAGATTAAAGAAGAAGACAAATACAAAGTTGTTCCTCCACCTTTCAACAACAACTATTCTCTTAAGGTTGACAAGGAGAAAAGGAAGACTTATCTCAATCAGTTCAGAGATATTTTCAAAGACAAAGAAGACTTCATTGAGCACTATAACAAGGTTACTATTGTTAAACATGGGGAGTTTGTTTTGAAAGAAGATGAGAAAGATGACAAGTCAATTGGTGTGCAAGTTTCTGAAGATGACTTCATTGAAGATGATCTGAAAAAAGGATGATTTAAGTGACTCTAGTGATCAAATTTCAGATGAAGAAATCCATCTTGCAGAAAGAAACAGGATGCAAAAGAAACCTGACTCAATTGACAGACTTTCTGATCTGCCCAAAATGACTCCCAAGATGATCAAAAATCATGAAAAAATGAGAAGGGAACATGTATCTTTTGATATGTGTGAAAGACCAAAGGTAAGCTACAATGTTGTTGGACCACCAAAGAAGGAACTGTTTCAGAAGAAAAAGTTTAATGATGACAAAAAGGCTGAAGTAACAAGTGAGACTGTTCCATTCATTCCAGTATTTCCTGTGTTCTCCAATCAAGAACTATTTGACATAGGAGAAGTAGAAACTATTGAAGAATATGAGAGAAGACAGTCAAGACACAAGGGAAACTTGAATGAAGAGCCTATGAACTTAAAGAAAATAATCTTTGTGAAAAGCAAGATTGAAAGACAGGACATCAAAATTGAAGAGTTTGTGCCTTTCTCAATTGATTATGATGGCCTAAAAACTCAGAAAACACTTGGGATTAGACCACCTAAACCAAGTGAGAGATTCAAGAAGGGAAATACTCATGAAAGTTTCAAAGGAAAGTTATGTGTAAAAAGTATGATGAATATGGACACCATACTGATTCTTATCATGAAAGGTTCACTTTCAAACCCTTTCATGTTCCTAATGAAACAAAAGAAGACTGCATTTGATCAAATCAAAAGAAACAACCCTCCTATCAAAAATGAAACTGTTGTGAAAAGAAACATACAACCATTGAGAATTGTACCCAATCAAGACTCAAGATCAATTAAATCTGATGATTCTCAAAAATCACCAAACAATGGAAAGAAAGGGAACAAGGGTGTTTTCTCAAGAAAGAAACCGAAATAATTGAATGGTGATGAAAAGTTTCTAATGAAAAATGGGTTTGAGCCTTATGGATTTCTTTGGAAACCAAGGGGTGAAGTTCAAGAGCCAAAAGAAATTGATGTAAGAGATTTTTCCAGTACAAAGGATTATGTGGTGCAAGAGTGCAAAAGCATAATTGCTTATGTGAAAAGCCCAACTCACAATGATGAGAAAAGCCCAACTAACAGTGGCTATGAATAAGATGAATCAGATGATTGTGAACTTATTTATGAAGATCCTAAGCCTATTCCTCTCACATCCAATGCAACTATTGATATTGAAACTGATAATTTGCAAGTTAATTCAGCTTGCATTTCATCGCCCAACTAATCAATTTCTTTGATATGTGCAAGAACAGTCCACTCCACTGAATGAAGTATGGTACATGGATGGTGGGTGTTCCAGGCATATGACTTGTGACAAAAGGTCACTTGTTAATTATGAAGAGAAGTTTGAGGGACCAGTAGCTTTTGGAAGTGATGAAAATGGTGGAAAAATTGTTGGAAAAGAGATCTTGACTAATGGAAAGGTCACATTTGATAATGTCTTTTATGTGGAGGGATTACAGTATAACCTTTTGAGCATCTCACAAATGTGTGATAATGGTTATAAAGTTGGGTTTGATGACTCTCACTGTTTTATTCTCAAACCTGATTTTGTAATCCCTCTAGATATGATTATAATGATGGCTCCAAGGAATGGCAATTTGTATGAACTGAATATGAAAGATGTTGTTTCAAGGGGTGGTACATGCTTTGTATCAAAAGCCACTGAAAATGAAACCAAATTGTGGCATAGAAAGCTTTGTCATGTCAACTTAAAGAACATGAACAAAATTGTGAAATGTGAGCATGTAATTGGTTTGCCTACAAGGGAGTTCAAGCTGGATGACAATTGTATCTCATGTCAAAAGGGCAAGCAGCACAAGTCTTCACATAAGACAAAACTCATTAACACAATTGATAAAGTGCTTGAGATGCTACAAATGGATCTTTTTGGTCCAGTGAGTGTTCCAAGTAATGGTAAAAAGAGATATTGTCTTGTAATAATTGATGACTTTTCAAGATATACTTGGGTTTATTTCGTAAGTACAAAAAATGAGGCTGCTGAGTTGATTAAAAGTTGTGTGACTAGAATTGAGAATCAGTTTGATGCAAGGGTGAAGGTAATAAGAAGTGACAATGGGACTGAGTTCAAAAATGGAGTAATGGATGAGCTTTGCAATGCTAAAGGAAATCTTTAACAATTCTCTACTCCTAGAACTCCTGAACAAAATGGTGTTGCAGAGAGAAGAAGTAGAACACTCATAGAAGCTGCAAGAACCATGTTAGCAGATGCTTTCTTACCTGTCACTTTTTGGACAGAGGCAATTAATACAGCCTGCTATGTTCAGAACACAGTACTTCTCAACAAAAGTCAAGACAAGACTAATTATGAGATTTTGTTTGAAAGAAAGCCTTACATCAAGTTTCTCAAGCCATTAGAATGCAAATGTTCACTTTTGAACACCAAGGACTATCTCAACAAGTATCAATCAAAATCCTTGGACTACTTCTTTGTGGGTTACTCAACACACTCAAAAGCCTACAGAGTATATGTCAAAGATCATCCGAGTGTGATTGAATCTTTAGATGTAATTTTTAATGAAAATCAATTCAATACAGTTGATGGTGCTGCATGGCTGTTTGATCTTGAGAAACTGATCAAATCTTTCAAGATTTATCATGAAGATTTTGATGATTCATTTTATAAGACAAGTGTGATTAAAGAGAATACTCAGAAGAAGTTAGATTTGGACAAATTATGGTCCAATGTTGCTGGAAAAATAAGTGAATATAAGTTTATAAATGATCCCTCAAGTGCTAAAATTGAACAGGTTCAAGATCAGGATCATGATCAAGAAAAAAATCAGAATCCAGAACAAGATCAAGAAAATAGTGATCAGGACAATCATGAAGTGCAAGTTGATTAAGTTCTGAATGAGGAGGATCCCAACAACCAAGATGAAGTGCAAAGACAAGCTGCAAGGGAAGTTAGATTTGAAGATTTGTTTGAAAGCTTGAATATGGAAAACAATGGTGCATCTACCTCACACCAGAACAATGAAGAAGCACTAGCAACAACTGATCTGTCTACTAATGTAATTTTTCAATCCTCTTATGTTGAAAGAAATCATCCACCTGAGAACATCATTGGAGATATCAATGATAGAATTACAAGAAGTGCTTCTAAAACTGCAAACATCTGTTTGTACTCCTGCTTTCTATCCCAAATTGAATTAGAGAACATTGTTCAAGCATTTAAAGACAACTGTTGGGTAGAAGCAACGCAATAGGAGTTTGCCCAGTTCAGAGATTTACAAGTGTGGGAACTTGTAGATAGGCCAAGAAACAGATATGCCATTGAAACTAAATGGGTTTTGAGGAACAAAAAGGATGAAATAGGAATTGTGATTAAAAACGAAGCAAGACTTGTTGCTTTCAGACGCCTACAAGAAGAAGGGATAGACTTTGAGGAAGTTGTTGCTCCAGTAGCAAGGCTTGAGGCAATAAGAATTTTCTTCGCCTATGCTGCCTCAAAGAATATAAGGGTATTCCAGTTAGATGTCAAATCTGCTTTCTTAAATGGAAAAATAGAAGAGGAAGTGTATGTATCTCAACCACCAGGATTTGAGGACCCTGATTATCCTAACGAAGTGTATACGTTAAACAAAGCTTTGTATGGGCTACATCAACCTCCAAGAGCTTGGTATGATGAGTTAGCTAACCACTTACTTGATAATGGTTTATCAAGAGGAACTATTGACAAGACCCTCTTTTACAAGAAAAGAGGAAGATATTTGCTTCTACTACAAGTTTATGTTGATGATATCATTTCCGGCTGAACCAATGAACAAATGTGCCATGAATTTGAAGAAGTGATGAAATCCAAGTACTCAGTGAGCTCAATGGGAGAAGTGAACTTCTTTCTTGGATTGCAAGTTTAACAAAAGGCTGATGGTATCTTCATATGCCAATCTAAGTATGTGCAGGATGTTTTGAACAAGTTCAAGTGTCAAGATTTCAAAACTGCTTCAACACCCATGGACACTCATGAGAAAATGATAGCAGATGAAAAGGGGAAGCCTGTGGATGAGCATGAATATAGAGCCAAGATTGGATCCTTGATGTATCTAACTGCTTCAAGACCAGATATCATGTTTGTTGTATGTGTATGTGCAAGATTTCAATCAAGTCCTAAGGTCTCTCACATGACAGCAGTCAAGAGGATTTTTAGATACTCGAAGGGAAAACCAGATTTGGGGATATGGTACCCAAAGAACCATTCCTTTGATCTAATAGCCTACACTAATAGTGATTATGATGGATGCAACATGAGCAGGAAGTCAACTTCCGGTGGATGTCAATTTTTGGGAGTCAAGCTACTGTCTTGGCAGTGCAAGAAACAAACTATAGTGTCCATCTCAACTGCTGAGGCTGAATACATTGCTGCATCTGCCTGCTGTGCACAAGTTCTATGGATTCAGAATCAAATGCTGGATTATGGTATGAATTTCTAGAACACTCCTATTTTCATTGATAATACTGCTGCATATTTCATTGTTAAGAATCCAGTACAACATTCTAAGACCAAGCACATTGAAATCAGACATCATTTCATTAGGGACTGTAATGAAAAAGGTCTAATTGAGATGAAAAGAGTTGATACAAGTGATAATTTGGCTGACCTATTCACAAAACCACTTGACGGGTTCAACTTTCTTTTGAAAGCCCTGGGAATGATCAACTAAGATGAGGTCTAATTCATGATATGTGTTCTATGTGCTAATTGACTATCTTGATAAAGGGTCTAGGAGAATGTTTGTGTTTGAATATGTTACTGTTTGATGTTAACTGATTTTATATGAGAATCTGTGCAACTTAGGTATCCTTGATGCTTATATTTTTCTATCAGTTAACATGTGTCATATCCTGATAAGTATATTGAATTGAATTATTTGGATATATGCTTATCTGATATCTTAAGTATGTGATCTGTCTGATATGATATTGTTAGAATTTGCTAGATTATACTTTTTGTGAAGTATGCTTGTTTTGATGATGTCATGATTAAGATTTGAATATGTTACTTTCTGTTAAAGTCAGAACATGTTTTTGAGTAAAAATTGCATGCTTAAATGAAATTTTCAAATGAATTTTGCTAAAAAAATTTTTGACAAAAACAGAGCAAATTGATTAATGGTGTAGAGATATGATAAGATTATTCAGTTCAAAGCTCTATAGAAGCTTAAAAGGGTTTTACTTTCGCTTAAAATTATGTCTGTTGCTCAAGTTGTAAGGACATATACTTGTATATGTTTGGTCCTGTCATCTATTCATAGATTCACAGGATAGCCATTCACCTAAAGATTGAAAGCATTCGGGGCGATTGTGATGTGATTTTGTTTTTCTATTAAATTCTTTCACTTAAAATTATGTCGATAACTCTAGGTTGGAGGGACATGTATTTTCATATGTGTTTGGTCCTGTTAACCACTTGTGGACATACGGGATAGCCATTAACTGAAAACTAAGAGTGACCAGGGTGACTAAGTTTTTAAAATAACTCTATGGGAAATGATAGTACATTGACTATTTGGCCAATTATATGGATTTAATAGGCTAAAAAGACACTTAGTACAGTCATTAACATGTATGGTTGCTTTCCCATGATGTATAAAATCTAAGGTGATATAATCATAAAGAAACTGCTAAGCTTAATGTGGAGTTACATTGTTGTCTATGCATGTTCCAAGGTACATCTTTCCGAATGATAGGCACAAAAGTGAATATCCAGTCATACATGAAAGTATTTATTGAGAATGACACAGAACACAAGTGAACAAAATGTACTGATTAAACAACACAATGTTGTTGTACGTTCACATTCTTATGTTATAAAATAAAAGTCATAAGTTCTGTCATGAAAAAGTTTTACCAAATATCAGGGGGTCAGAGTCAAATCGGGGTGATCTGGAGAAAGCCAAATAAGCCTTGAGAATAGATATGGAGCATCAGAAAGCAATATGTGTTATCAATTTAGTATTATGCATCTTAAATGAACCTTAATCATATCACCAAAGAAATGAAACTCATGCTAAGTCTAGACCAGCTGTTAACCTGTCTATACTGTCATAATAATGCTGAGAATGAAGTATTGAGAAAGCTACTTAGTCAATATGATCCCATGTTGAGATCTTTTTATAAAAGGAAAGAAAATGATTTGAAAGGAAAGATAACTGAAATTTGATCTCTTAGTGCACCATTTGCTCTTAAACAATGATCTATAAAGATAAATATGTTTGACAATTGGTTTAAGACAAAAAAGTGTTGCATTTTAGTCTGTTTATGTATTTTCGAGTAAGGTTTGATGATTTATAACCTTTTCGAGCAAACTTAGACATTTTGGTCTAAGTTTATCCTTTTCGAGCATGCTTTGAAGTTTTTACAATTTTCGGGTAGAGTTTATTGTTTTACTTGAAATTTAACTTTCCTAGCAAGTTTGATATTTGATTAAGTCTGAATATGATGATTCTAGCAAGCTTTTATATAGTTTATACTTTCTAGCATACTTTGCTGCTTTGATTGAAAGTACAACTGTTTCTAGCAAGCTATTTGATATGTTTGATTACACTGTTTACTAGCAAGCTTTGTTGATTTCTAAACTTTCTAGCAAACTTAACTATTTTATTGGTTGTTTAGGTCATTCTAGAAAGCTTTGTGATTGAATATGTTACTTCCAGCAAGCTTTAATGATTTTGGACCTTCTAGCACACTTAGGTGTTTTGTTTGATTGTTTGAACTCATTCTAGCAAGCTTTGTGATTGTGTGTGTGTAAGTGAATTTTTCATGTATAATCGAGTAAATTTTAAAATTCAAGCACACTTGTTGATTATGTTTTACTTATGAATATGCTTAAAATACTTGTTTCGGGTAAACTTTGATGTTTTAACTATTATAAGTTCTTCTCTAGCATAGTTCATGATTGTGAATATGATTCTTTGAAATTACAAGTGTTTTTGGGCAAACTTAGTTTTCCGGGCACACTTTATGTATCGAGTACACTGTGAAATCTTCAAGTGTTTTCTTTACATACTTGGTAATTTTCAAATCTTTACTTTTCGAGTACACTTTGTGATGAGAGTTCTTCTCTAGCACACTTTCTATTCCAAAAGTATATCAAGCATACTTTGCTTCAAAGTATACTTGATTGAATATTTGTTAACTGTTTAAGAGATTTCGGGTAAGGTTTGTGTTATTCAGAAATTCGAGCAAAGTTGACGATTAGAAATAGGTCTAAGATATTATTTTAGGATTCTTAACTGATTCCTAGCAAGGTTGCCTATTTGATGATTTATACTTGATTATTTGTCTTGTGATTTATTTCTTGAGCAATGTTGTATTTCGAGTAAGCTTCCTTCATTTTATTTACTTAGTTTTATTTCTAAATACTTTATTTCTTATGAAATAAATATGGGACGAGCAAGCTTTGAAAAGTGAAATGTTCGAGTATGGTTTACTAAAATTTTCTTTAAAGAGCAAGGTTTTAAATGGGAAAACTTTATCGAGCAAGGTTTTGTAAAGAAAGATATTTCCTTAAAACATTTTTAATGTTTGACAGCTATTTACTCACTACATAACAAAAAGCATTTAAAACCCACTTTCAAAAGGGTATAAGAGAGGGAGTTAGAGAAATTTTTAACATTTTCATCTCTCTCTCTCCTTCCACTTTTGCTTTCGTTTTAGAAACCCAACCGACTTAATTCAATTAACTCAAAATCCTAACCCTAATTAACCAGCCCACACAATCCGACTCGGAAAGCATCAATTAAGTGTTTTCCGACAATGATTATATGAATATGGGCATTTAATCCATCTTTACTAACTCTCTTTTTCTTGTGTATGTTATTAATTTGTCGAAGCTCGGGTTCTTAAAGACATTTCTTCTCTACTTTTTCAAATTATAACCTAAATCTATTCAAAGATATGAACTTTATAACCAATCTTTGCTTTGAATGTGTTTTTTGTTTGAACAGATATGGCGGATGATGAACCGACATATCCTTTTGAGCACAAGCATAACATGTGTGCTCTGTTACAAGTGACTCCGGATAATGAGGAGGTGGCGTACATGATAAGATGGCTCCAAAGATCAAATATTCGTTTTGCATTAACAGAGTGCCATGTTCTATATAGAAATCATCTTTTAGATTTATGGCGCTCAGCCACACTACATGATGACATAAATGGTAGGCGACTAGAAGCTACCGTGGCCACTCACAAGATCAAGGTTACTGAAAGACTAATTCATACATGCCTACAGTTACATGATGATAACCATAACCCAATAAACTTTACCACTGATCATCTGTTAAAGATTTTTACACAAACAATGGGTTATCAAGAGAATGTCTATGAGGGACAGTTCCAGGAAGGAATGTTTCCAAACTTGTATAGGTTTTTAATACACCACATCATTCAGGATATTTGCCCCTCAGAAGGGATCATTGACTCTTATGAGTCGGGATTTGGCAAATGCAACGGTTGCTGTTGTATATTATTTTCCATTTAACTTCTCACGGATGATCTTTGAAGGGATGGTAAGTATGTTGAGGAAGCCCAACAAAGAAAAGTTCTTAGCCTATCCCAGATTCCTCCAAATTATCTTTAACCATGTGTTATAAGATTTGCCTACTTTGGGAACAACTCATGTGCTCCAGAACCCGAATGTATATAAGAGGATTGCTAATTTGTTAAGCACGAGCCGATTTAATCCAAGAGCTGAGTTTGATATGCTACCTTGGTTAGTTAATCATGATGCAGATATAATGCTTGTACCAGAGTTAACCTCTGAGGAGGAAGAGGAGGATGATGAAGAAATGGAAGATGATTCTGATACTGACGATGGTGGAGATGGTGATGATGGAAGAGATGGAGATGACGGGGGAGTTGGAGGAAATTTTGTTGATGATATACATGTTCAGGGGGAGAATCAACCTCTACCTACACCACCACCAACACCTATACCCACACCACCTTCCTCACCACCACCACCTGACCAAATCCACCAATCACCACCCATCCAAACACCACCTACCCCTACCCATACCCAAAGCCCACCCGAAACCCATGACCAAAATGACCAATCCATAATCCAACCTTTAATCCAAACCCAAACCTTTATCCAATACCCAAGCCATGACATTCATGAACCTTACATTCTTCAAACAGTTCCTACTCACTTACAAAACTTCCCACCCACACCAATTCAATCACCAACCCATTTTCACATCCAAGAACATCCTACTCATTCCCAACCTGATATACCAGATCCTTTCCTTGATCTACCAACACAAACCACTTCCACAAGTGATTATTTGTTCAGTCGGAATCTGGACCTTATGATGGAAAATATTGATTTAAAAGGAAGAAATGCAGAGGTGTTGAAGGAGAATGCTAAGTTGAAAGCTCAGTTGGCCCAAGCTTTACAGAAAATTCAAGCCCTAGAGGCTGAGGTTGAGAAGACCTCAGCTGTACCAAAATAGGGAGAGAATATTCCATTGGCCACTGTTGTTGATGAAGAGAGGGTAGATGTTGTAATGGAGGTTGAGGCTGATGGATTGAAAAATATTTTAAATATGTATGGTGAAAGTGATGTTGAGGATAGTGATGAGATAATGGATGATGATGAAGGCTATAAAGGTGACAAGTCTGACATTGATGAAGATGAATATAATGCTGAAGATGTGCTATCAAAGAAGAAAGTTGTAAATGAGGTTGAGAAGGAGATTGATGCTGGGAAAGAGGATAATGAATTGAAAGATCTTATGGATGATATTGAAAATTTCCCACCTGAATTACAAGAGGAGAAAAGAAGAAAGGAGAAGGGAAATGCTAGAGTAGAATCTGAATCTGATGATGAGCATGTTGATACATAGGATGTAAATGATGAGGATGAAGAAGATGAGGATGTATAGGCTGCTAAGAGGCATGCAAATATTGTGAATGAAACATTGGAGAGCAAATTTATTTCCTAAACCGTGACTACTGAAGAGTTGGCTAAGCAAGAAACATTGATTGAACAAGCCAGTATTGCTAAAACTCTTGATCAAGAAGGAGATGTGGAACAGGAGGTGATTGAAGTGTTGATCAAATTTAAACAAGCTGAGGAGGTGGACAAAACCATAACACTTGTAATAAACAAATTCAATCAGCCACAACAAGAATCCCAATCTGAAACTAAAGCTCCAACCACTGCTGAACCCACAAATGATGACTCAATTAAGCAGTTGGTACCTGATGAGGCTGGAGAATCATTAACTAGAATTGTTTCAAAGAAAATGTTGATGGGCTACATCTAAAATCTAAATCTCATTGAGATGAAATTGTGCATCCTATGGAGAGATTGAAGATCTGAACTCCGTACTACATTAAAAACTTGACTATTGTGTGAGGAACTTTAAAACAACCTAAATAATGTAAAACTGAGTTCCTCTTGTATTTATCTTGATTGCATCGGCTTAGGTTAACCAAACTCAATACTATAGTAGAAGGTGAGCCCAATACTACATTATAACAACATTTATGGTCAAGGCCAACTAGTGGTGGGGTTTTCAACTCTTTTATTGTTTTTAAAGTGGATCCCTTGGTTTTCATAACGAGTATTTAAGATTGTAGGGATAGTCTTTTCAAAGGTTAATGTTTATGTGGCTTTCTCAACAAACTGACGTATGCGTTGAATGCAAGAACTTATTAGTTGCTCAGGAAGTCCTCCATAAGAAAAGAAAGAAATAATATTAAGTAAAATAAAATAGAAGAAAATTAAAAAATAATGAGGAAAGTTTGCAGTAGTAACCTATTTTAATTTGCAGATATGATTGCGGTCAATCACCGTACCATAGGCACAAGAATGATGTGGAATTTGGTGCCAGACAACGGAGATTTCGAGAATTACCAGACGCCTAATGCCTCAGTTTACATCCTTAGAAGATGGTGGGCAATGTCTCTTTTGTGTTTCTTTTTTATTTCTTATTCTTATTTTGTTGAATATAAAAGAAATGATGTTGTGATTTGTGAGGATTATGTGTTTAATTGATGTCAACTACATTGGTGGATTCAGGGGTTTGACAATCAAATTGGTCTACAAGGTTTATTGATTTATGAGGATGATTTGCAGGTTGAAGAAACGTGTTTCGGTTAAGTACATGCGACGTGCCATGTATCGTTGTTATTTGGAATTAGTTACTTTGTTGTATGCTATCAACAACCAAGTGTATATGATTGGGAAATTTTGTTATTGATCTGTTCGTGTGTCACGTACTACAAAAGTACTACTTAAAAATTAAAATTAATCTTTTACTTTAGACATAAGTAATTCAAGTTAAAAGTTCAAATTTAGCAATGTGGTTCGGCTTCATTTAACATTGGCACACTCACATGTGTTGTCTCAGTCACATGGTATACACATATTTTTTTTAAGAATATGAACGAGAGATTCTATAAAAGCAGTATGATGTGAGCTTTTAAGACATGCATAAGTCTAAGCTTTAATTGATGGTATACAACCTTACATTATAAATTCTTAATAGCAATTTGCACTTGTGTAACATCCCGAAAATTCTAAAAATAACTAATTAATATATTATTTATTTAAGACGGAAAATTTTACTTGAGTTAATAGAAAAATAGTAAAATGATAAAGATGGAAGGATAAGTAGACTAATTAGATGTAATTAGGGGGTGTTTGGGATTGCTTATCTTCACCAACTTATAACTTATAAACTTTTTGAGAATTAATAAAGTGTTTGGGATTGCTTATATTGTGAGAGGAAAAGTTCTATAAGTTACACTTTTGTAACTTATTAACTTAATGAAAAGTTATAAAGAAGTAAAATAAGGAATCCCAAACACCCCCTTAATTATGGACCAAAAAGGAAAGATGGGCCTAAGGTCCATGGGCTTAAGGGAGTATAAATACCCCTTAAAACCCTAATCCTTTCCATTTTCATACATCTCCACACCATAGCCTACACCATCAAAACACATACTTAACCCAATTCTCGTTTTTGAGAAAACCACTCACAAAGACACAAAGATTCCCGGAGATCTAGCCGTCGGATCGGTCTCAAATTTTAACTGAGTGTTCATGGTATATAAATGAAGATTTCCACCGATTAAATCTTTGATCAGAGGTCGGGAAGTCCGATTTTTATCAGCAAAACCATAGCAGCTCAAAAGTGAAGATTCTGGTAACTGTTCAGCTGTTCCGGCGACTGTAGCGGCGGTTTCCGGAAAAGGTGAGATGATGGGTTTGTAGATCGGGACGAGACGGTTCCATGGCCAGTTGAATCACTAAAATCGGAGCTTGTTTGATATGGTTTTGAGCATCTCGAGTGATTTCATACAAAAACCTCAAAGGTACGTTTTTGTTAAAAATGCTTACTTTTCATGAACAGATTTACATGAAAATTGGTAGGATGATAGATCGGGTCATGATTACTGATAAAGTAATGAACTTGATAATAAACGGGTTAGTTGGTTCGTTTCGGGTAAAACGAGTAGTGTTCGGTTTGTGAGAAGGACGGGTAAACGAAGTCGGTTTTGCATGAAACTAAGTAGGATAGTAAATCAAGTATAGCTATACCATAAAGTTGCAAACTTGAAGATACGAACTCATGTTTATGAACGGCTCGTTTAAAATAAACCTTTGATCTAGTATTGAACGTTTTAAGCCTAAAGGTCCAAAATTTATGCTTAACCGGGCCGAGTCTTACCCGAAAATGACCATGGGATGCTCACGGGTTTGGTTAATATCGTATATAAGGGTTGCACATAAAAACAGAGATGATTATGGGGATTAAGAACGAACCTGTAGCTGCTGCTGCAAGTTCGCTTGCAAACTAGTTTGTTGCTACAAGTTCGCCACCATAAATTCGCTTGATAAGTCCGCCACACCTAAGTTCGCTTATCAGAAGGTTCGCTTATATATTTAAGTTCGCTTCGCAATAGGTTCGCTTATATATTTAAGTTCGCTTAGCAATAGGTTCGCTTATATATTTAAGTTCGCTTAGCAATAAGTTCGCTTATATATCTAAGTTCGCTTATCAATAAGTTCGTTTAAATATATAAGTTCGCTCGTCAGTAAGTTCGCTTACACTCAAGTTCGCTTACATTGAGACCCGGATTCATGGCGACTTGTAAGTGTAGACATATATGTGTACACACGTGATGGCGTGCAATGTAAGGACTTAGGAGATCATGATACCAGAGAGTTAAAATAAAGGTAAACCATAAAAATGTTAAGTAAAAGTAAGCTAATACAAGGCCACTAGATTATAACGGACGAGTATTGATACGTGTAACTTGCATACAGTTAGCAGAGCTCAACTAAAGAAAGGATTAACTATTAACGAAGAAAGGAACAGAATCCAGGTGAGTTTCTAGCCCCATCTCTGTGTTATGTTTTTGGTTGTGCATACTCGATGTAATTGTTAATATATTTATCCTAAGTGATAAGTGTATGCCTTATGTGATTATGTGAAAGGTAAGAATGATTGCTTGTCGGTACGTGAACGATATTCGGATATTGCACGCACTGTCAACTTATAATGTTATGTATGAACTATGAATGATATGTATGTATGTTATGAATGAATGTAAGAGATAGAAAGGTAGAAAAGGGACTGGACCCTAATAATATCCAAGGCAGAAAAGGGACCGAGCCCTTTAATAATCTCGAGCAGAAAAGAGACTGGACCCTAATAATACCCAAGGCAGAAAAGGGACCGAGCCCTTTAATAATCTCGAGACAGAAAAAGGGACTGGACCCTAATAATATCCAAGGCAGAAAGGGGACCGGACCCTAATAATATCCGAGGCAAAATAGAATAAAGTAAAGTAGAATTTAAAATAAAGTATGAAGGTAAGTATGTATGTTATGAACCAAGTATGAGAATATGAAGTATGTATGAAAGTACGTAGTTATGAGAATATTGTGTGTTGTATGATTAACTAGAATTCACTCAGCGTAGCTGACTTTTAGTATGCACGCAGGTGAGTAAATTGAGGCGGCTAGCTTGAGCGGGCACATGGTGGGCAAATAAGAGACTGGCATCCGAAGACTCAAGATGTTTTAATGTTACTAACGTTTATTTTGAAAGATGGGAATGTTGTTAAGACATATTCATGAAGTAATATGTATTATTTAATAAAAGTTTAATATTCACGAATGTTTTTATTAACTCTGATTATTAGAACTATGTGAATGAGTAAATCCAATGTCTAAATGTTAGGCACCGGCAACGGGGCCTTACAACTTGTGGTCAATATGTTATTCTTTTCACATCCTAAATCGATTGCAACCATGGACGTAGATTCTATCAAAAAATTAAACTACATTTATCTCCAATTAAATACATAAGTTACTACATTTAGTTTTAACTAGATTTCACCCGGCACGTAGCGCCGGGGCAATTAGTAAAACCTCAATGTTGAAACCCGGGTGTCGGTAAAACCTGAGCGTTACGTCAGTGAGTTGATGCGAATTCAGTTAGTATCGTTTATGTTATTTACGATATAGACACCATTGGTAAAACCTTAGCGTCCAAAAAAATATATATTTGTCAAATTAATATATAAAAAATAAATTATTTAAAATGACGTTTATTTGGTCAGTAAACTCAGGCGGTAGTAAAATCCAAGCATTGTCACTCCGAGCATTGAGACGGTAACTGGACACAGATTCAGTCGGTTTCGGCTATGTACGTTACGGTACCAGAGCTAAAAAGGAAAAAAATATATATGAAAATTGAGTTGACCAGTGGGGTGATGTCAGTCGGTAAAATCGGGCGTTGGTAAAACCGAGCATTGTCGATCTCAGACGTTAAGTCTATGCGAATTGGGTCGGTTTTCGTCATTGTAACAAAACGAAAACAAAAAAAAATGTGTAGGTTGTGCCGCCAAGTGGTCCAATGGCGACTTAGCGGCACCAAACTTGTAAATTATATATATTAGATAATAATTATATATACTCACAATCATGCAAAAATAAAAACCTAAAAGTAACTCGCGTAACCCGTGGGCTAAAAGCTAGTGTATATCTAACCTAAGACCATCCGTAGTCGAACGTTTTGGGGGCACGTTTTAGCCTAAAAGTAACTCGCGTAACACATTTTTTTTTGGAACACCACCCCCCGGGCGTTTTGGGGGTTTTTTTTTGAACGTTTTGAGTATAACGCGGGCTTGGGCACAAAAATCCAAAAAGAGAGTCATTGCATGTATCATGCCGTTGGGAATTTAAAAAAAATCATATTAATTAAATTTATACTATAAAAACAAACCAAACTCATATTTTTTTAACACATTCCTCTATTCCTTCCACTTCTATATATTTTTTACTCAAATATTTTTACCAAAATGTTTCCGAACAACAACCAAAATGTTCTCGGTTTCGGTCAATTTGCCCATCAAGGCAACCAAAATCCACAACCGAACTCATCTACCGCCCGATGCCAATCGTACCTATGATGGACCCGCAAATGGCCGCGTACATTGCATTTTTACAAAACTCTATGCCAAATGCGGTGCCCGGTTTCCAAAACCCAACGGCAAA
The DNA here is from genome assembly GCF_021521415.1 of Bidens hawaiensis. Lineage (NCBI taxonomy): Eukaryota > Viridiplantae > Streptophyta > Magnoliopsida > Asterales > Asteraceae > Bidens > Bidens hawaiensis. Next base: position 83,145 of record NW_027492866.1, on the reverse strand, counting down.
CATTTTTGCCGGTTCGGGTTCCCAACCCGTCCCGAAGACCGAACCCGAGGTCGAGTTCGTGCCGGAGACACAACCCGTCCCGGAGACCGTAGGCGGTTCGAGCCAACGCGAACGTCCAAGAAAACACGCAAAGAAGCCCGCCGGCGAACCTCGGGTTAAAAAGACGGTGATACAGTGGAGTATCGACGAGTGCGTACTATGTGCTCGTGCTTGGTGCGCGATACCGAAAGATGCCAAATGTGGTATTTTTTTAAAGTACATATATATTTTTTTTAATTTCTTAAAACAATCATTGAACGTGTAATGTTTTTATTTTTTTAGCGAACTATCAAAAAACGGAGGCATTTTGGCACAAAATTAAAGAGTTGTTCCACGACCTTGGCGGGGACTCATGTCGAGAAAAAGATTCGTTACTGTCGAAATGGGGCGACATAAACACCAAATGCATGGGTTTCCATACGGTTTACTCCCGGATCAATCGAACGAGGAGTAGCGGTGTCTTGGACGCGGAAGTCATGGAAAACGCGTTGACAGAGTATCAACATAAGGTCTCGGGGCCTTCAACTACTTTGGCATTTGGAAAGACCTGTTGAGGTTTCACCCAAAATGGGGCCAGGTTTTGGATGCCGAAGCCGAAGGTGGTTCGCGTAAAAAAAAGTCTAAAACATCGTCTTCGGCTGATCCAGACACGCCCCGTTCCGACGCTCGAAACTTCAACTTAAGCGATAATGATGCCGTGAATACTACCGAGATGCCTCGGCCGGGGGGGGGGGGGCAGAAGAACCAAAGGCAAGGGTAAGGGGAAAGGGGTCGCTTCGTCGTCGAATCCCGAAATGGATAGTCAATTCAAAGAAATGAACTCTCGACTCCGAGATTTACACGAACTTGGAAACGAACGACTTAAAGTAAATTTGGACGCCGTCGAACTTCTTAGAATAAATGAAATGGACAAAGACATCGAGATTTTATCAAGTAAGCTAACCGAAGCCGACCCGAGAGTCTAATCTCTAAAAGCCGCTGGACAAGCGAAAATTTTAGAAAAATATAACATGTAGTTTTATTAGTATGTTTTTTGTATATTTTTTTAATTTGATGTATTTTTTTAATTTTATTTTGAAGTTTAATGTATTCTTAATTTTAAGTTTATTTATTCAAATGATTTATTATTTAAATGATTGGGCGCCACGTGGCGTATAACGCCTGAGAGTGGAGAGTTATGACCGCCCTATTTTGATAAAAAACCATAACTTCGACTGGACGACCCGTGACGGATGGAGTATTCATGGTCCAAGGAAACCAAAATAGGACATCAGTCATTCTAATATTAGCTTCTTATTTTCTCGCCCATAACTTTTCTTTTAAGGGTTTATTCACAAATCAAATTACTCAATTAAAATTGGTTCCTATTCTCCATGCTACTACGGGTTTTTCATCTCAAAAAAGCCAAGGATTAATCGTCTCTGGATTAACAATATCATAAGGTATCTGCAATTTAATTTTATGTTTCGTAATTCTATGATTTCGGTATCAACCCTAATTAGTCTATTTGGTTTTTCCTCTCTAGATTCATTCACGGTACATGATATATGAAGAAGGCTATGTTCGATTGATAAGTCAGTTCAAATCTAACCGTTTCGAAGTCTGTGATAAACCCTAATTCGGATTCGTTTGTCTTCTAAGTTCGAAGATAGAGGTATATAAACAAACATTTAATCAACTTTATCCATTAGTATTAGCTAATTATCGTATGTTTTTTTACCAATCTTTTGAAACCCAGCCCGGTATACGAACCTGTATTCGATCTACTGGTTCACTGGTGCAGCTTCAATGGTTCACTAATTGACATTCTCATAGTTACTACTTTTGGGTTTTTGCACACCATGTGTTTGATGATATGTTTAACTGAATTTGGAAACTTGATTTTTGAATTTTTTTGGTGCCTCTATTAGTAAAAGTTTTAGTTTTTGGTTCACTGAATTTGCTTTTGCATTTCTTCTTTTATGATGAGTTAATATACTAATTAAACATATATTAAAGTAAGGACTGCTAGGATGAAGAAAATTGCATATTTGGTTTGATGAATGTTTTGTTTTATCACCATATGCATTATTATACACACATGGTGATAAATTATTAATTGAAGCCATAGGAGACATGGGCATTTTGGCAATATTTTTGTTAGTTTTGATTTCGTGTCAATCTGATAATAAGATATTCAATCACGGGTCAATCTGATAATTAGAGATTCAATTACGGGTCAAATCTTGGTTTTGGGTCAAATTGATAATTTGGGAAAAGGGCATTTTTGGTAATATTTATTTATGTATCGTGCAATCGTGCATTTTTTATAATTTACACAAACTATATATTTACAATAAAAGTATATTTTGCTATAATTAAATTTACCCATTTATACACTTTTATTTGAAGATAACTTGAATCGACCTGTTTATAATATTATCTTCATTTGTTTTTTTGGTTATCTACACCTGACACTTTTGCTCACCCCCTACTTTATTCATATTCCAAATCATAATTCACGTTGTTTTTAGGGTTGATTTGAATAGGTTTGAGGTATCATCATCATCTAGGGCACCGGAGAATAATAATAATGGGGAAGAAGCAACACAGCAAAGATCGGATGTTCATAACGAAGACGGAGTGGGCTACCGAGTGGGGCGGTGCCAAATCCAAAGACCTACGAACACCTTTAAAACGCCTCCCTTTCTATTGCTGCGCGTGCGTACGCTTCAGTTCTCTTCTATTATTGCTTGCTTTCTTTCATTGTTTTTAATTCATTCTCATTTTGCAGCCTCACTTTTACTCCTTTTGAAGACGCAGTCTGCACCGATGATGGCACTGTATTCGATATCATGTCAGTCTTCGATCGTCTCAATTGAATCTTCTTATAAGCTATTTATTCATATTTATGACGCAGGCACATCATTCCCTACATAACAAAGTACGGAAAACATCCTGTAACTGGAAATCCGCTCAAACAACAAGATCTCATTCCACTAACGTTTCACAAGAACGCTCAAGGTATGATGATTCATTTAATGCCAAACCTTTTATAGTTTTCTAAACTTGTATTTTGTAGGAGAGTATCATTGTCCCGTGTTGAACAAAGTGTTTACAGAGTTTACACATATTGTTGCCATAAAGACTACCGGAAACGTCTTCTCTTATGAGGTAGGTTTATTATTTCTCTTTAATTAATAATTCTTAATATATCTTTATCAAATCAAATCAGTTGCATCTATCTTTACCTTCTGCACAGGCAATTAAAGAACTGAACCTTAAAACAAAGAACTGGAAGGAGCTTCTAACTGATGAACCTTTTAAAAGAGAGGACGTCATTACTATTCAGGTAATGCATTTCATATACATATATTTGTGGTTTTGAGGTTTTTCTTATGTCTATATACGCCTTTGCAGAATCCAAACACGATTGATAACAAAACTCTCGTGGATTTTGATCATGTTAAAAAGAACTTGAAAGTTGATGATGAAGGTAATTTTCATGATCATTAGGGCTGTAAATGAACTGAACGAGTACACACATGGCTTGATTGTGTTTGCTCGTTTAACAAACGAACGGACACAGACACGGGAACTTAAACCAGCAGATTTTCTTGTTCATGTTTGGTCGTGAAGAAAATGAGCCTGTTCGTGTTTCTATATGTTTGCTCGTTAACAATATAAATGAATAATTCATGGACGCAAACAAACAAACATAGCTTAGCTGAAATTAGTTAAGTGTAATATGAAAAACAGTGTATTGGGCCTAAAAACATTTTTAAATTTAAAAGTTAAAACTATTAACGAACTTAAAACAAGCATAAGCTAGCGAACCAATCAATCAATCAATCATACCCAGTGCAATCCCACTCATAATACAAATTTAAATGAACGAATGTAAACACATGTTCACGAACATAAATAAATGAACGAGACATGTGTTCATGTTCGTGCGTTTAATTGCATGAACTAAACTTTTTGTTCATGTTCGTCTGTTTATTATAAACGAACTTCTGCTGAAAGGTGCATGAGCGGTTCACTGAACCGATGGTTCGTTTACAGGCCTAACGACGATAATACTAATGGGAATTTGAATTTTATTCAGAACATATGAAAATGGAGTCGGATCCAATGTACAACATAAATGTGAAAGGCGACATAAAGCAAATGTTAAAGGAGCTCAAAACTGAAAAGGGACGTGAACTCGCATTACATGGTGGCGGTGGAAACAAGGCTCAGAGTGAACGAGCCGCTGCACTAGCTGCCATTTTAGCTGCTAGAGAACGCATTAAAGATAACCCAAAGTCCAACGGTGGAGTCAAAAGTCAACAACCGGGTTTCAGTATTGTTGATGCTGCATCTGCTTCTGTTCATGGAAGAAGCGCTGCAGCTGCAAAAGCAGCTTCAAGCGATAAAACTGCTGCCCGAATTGCTATGCATATGTCGGGTGATCGGACACTTGTCAACGCTAAAATGGTCGGTTTTCTTTTTAACTTTATAGATAACATAAGGCGACACGTAAAAACGTGTTTTGGGTTGGCTCAACATGACTTGTGTTAGTTAACAGGTCAACCCGAACACAGCCTGTCTAAAAATGGATCCATTTAAATATGAGCCGTTTAATAAGTGGATTGACTTGGTCACCTGTTTAACTTAACAATTTAGTATTTTTAAAGCTGGAAAGTGTTAAAATTTAAAGTTTGTTATTCATCACAATCGAAGTTTTATATAATTTACTATAAAACGATTACAATAAAGTGGCAGACAAACTTTATTTTGATTTTTTTTCTACCTATAAACTTTCAATAATTTTTTTCCTACATTTAAACTTTTAAAAGTGACCTATTGACCTATATTGACTTGCTGACTTGTGAGATTAGTTCTAACCTCCAACCTGACATGATTTACCTATGTTGGCTTGGTGAGAATTTGTTTTATAGGTAAAGAGCCAGTACACAAGTGGTGCAACATCTAGATCTTTTACGTCTACATCATACGATCCCGTCACAAAGAACGAGTTTGAATATGTGAAAGTTGAGAAAAACCCCAAGAAAAAAGGTTATATTCAGTTGCATACTACACATGGTGATTTGAACATAGAACTACATTGTGATATAACTCCAAGAGCATGTGAGAACTTTATCACTTTATGTGAACGAGGATGTTACAACGGGGTAGTTTTTCACAGAAATATAAGGTATATTTTTTTCTTGTATTGTTTTCTTTTGAGTTTCTGTTCAAATTCTTTTACATTGTTATCATGGCTGTATTTGTAAACGAATCAAACTGGTCATAAGTTACTAAAGATTGGCTCACTAAAAACTCGAATCGAGCCTAGTTTAAACTAATTTTTTTTATTAATATTATTATATCTATACAGTGGTTATTATTTTATATAAATTATGATAAAACTTAATAATACATATAATATACTAAATTGTATTATAAATATATATAAATTGAATAACTAATAGACAGTAAATGAGCCGGCCTCAAGTTTAAAAAGCTACTCATGAATGGGGTGTAAATGAGCCGAATTGCTTGGCTCGTTTTGACCTACAACTTACAAGAGCTCGAGCTCTAGTTCGTGAGTCGTTTTTTCAAGATTGAGCTTGGTTGGTTTATTATTTATAAATACTTTATATACATTTTTAATTGTCTTTATTTATTTTTTACTTGTAGTTTATATTTATATATCATAATTTTATATACATTTTTAAATGTCTTTATTTATTTTTTACTTATAGTTTTTGTATTTAACATAATTTATCTTATTTAGTAATTTATCATAATTTTATATATAATAAATATTATCATGTAAAGGTATATTTAATACATTAAATAATAGTCATAAATATTAGGCTTGTTTAGGCCCGCGAGTCAGATTGAGCTTGGCTTCCGAATGAGCTGATCTTGAGTAGCTCATGAGCCGGCTTGGCTCATTTACACAGCTACTCATGAACCGAGCTTGAGATTTAGAAATAGAGCTCTAAACAAGCAGAATTTTCTTAAGTTAAACATCGCAAGCTTGAGCCTAAATGAACTCAGTATCCTCTCGGCTCGTTTAATTCCTAATTCACTTGATTTTCAGGAACTTTATGATACAAGGTGGCGATCCAACCGGGACCGGTAAAGGAGGTGAATCTATATGGGGAAAGCCCTTTAAAGATGAAGTAAACTCTAAACTGCTTCATTCTGGTAGAGGCGTTGTTAGCATGGCGAACAGTGGGCCCCACACTAACGGGTCACAGTTTTTTATCTTGTATAAGTCAGCAAATCATCTAAATTTCAAGCACACGGTTTTCGGTGGAGTTGTAGGAGGTTTAACAACTTTGTCAGTTATGGAGAAGGTCCCTGTTGATAATGATGATCGACCCCTGGTTAGTATTATTGACTTATAATTATTTCATCTCATCTTATCGTTTAAAAATGAAATCGCTTTGAATTTTCCGGTTTTTTGTGTTTTGGTTTTATCATTTGGGCTTGAAGTTTACGAGGGAATAAGAAATATTGGCCCATGATAATGAATTTGGTCCTAAATCATAGTTGTCAATAGCGAGCGCTATTTTGTGTTAACGATAGACTAAAAGAAACTTTTAGAAATATTTTACATTATTTTATCAATATTCTAGTAAATATGAAAGAAAACACGATTTATTTTTAATTCTGAAAAAAAAACCCTAAAAAACTCTCTTTTTGTAATAGCAACCTGGAAAAAATGCTTTATTTCTCAATCATTTAACAAAACACCCTAAAAAAAGCTCCATAATCATTCTCTATAGCTCTCCATTTAGGTTGCTAAATCAATCTAGCGGGAAACTAGTGATACTAAACGCTATATCGGGCGTTATGAGCGCTTTTGACAACTATGTCCTTAATCTTTTGTTAATTAATTGATTATTATTCATTTGTGTCTGAAATATTTTGGAGTAAATTACACTTTTTGTTCTCTAGGTTTATACCATTTTTCAGAAATTGTCTTCAAATTAAGGAGTTAACAAGCAATGCCCTTTATGTATTAAAAAGTCTGCACATTTCATCCTTTTCACTATTGGGCGCTAGTTTTTTCTTTTAACTCAAGTTATGTGTTTTGTGAAGGGTATTTCAGTCATGTAAAAATATTAAGCAGACAAAAAGTGTAATTACCATAGTTATCAAATGCGCTAGGCGCACTCAAGGCGCATAGGCCTCGCCTAGGGCCTAGGCGCAAGGCGCATAAAAAGCAAGTGCGTGAAGATAAAAAGCGCACTTGAATAAAAAATTTAAAATATATTATGTATATGAAAAATAATACTATTCTTCAAATAAAATAAACCAAAGCTAATATATAACATTTTATATCTTCTAATTAGTACCAAAAGTTCTAATATATTCAAGATTCAAATGTAATTCCAGATATAAGTTTTAATAGCACTCCTTGCGTTTATTTTGCTCGGCTTTTATCTTCTTACGTTCTTGGTATAGACAATACTGAAGCGCTCGCCTAGGAACTAAAAGCGCTTTGATTGAGCCTCGCCTGAAAAATGGGCTTAGGCGCAAGAAGCGAGGGCTTTTAATAACTATGGTAATTACACTATATATTAATTTCTAATAATTTACTTGACATTCAAAATTAATTACTTGACATGCAAAACCAAATCTTAACTGAAAATATGGTTTTCTACGAAAACATAAAACCAAACCGTCGATTTTTGTTTGGGTTCGGTTATTTCAGTTAAATGGATCAGTTTTTCGGTATCATGCACGTGTTATAACATATTAATTGTGCAGGAAGAGATAAAGATAATTAGCGTATCGGTATTTGTGAATCCTTACTCGGAACCCGATGAAGAAGAGGAAGAAGAAAAGAACGAGCCTGTGGTGGATGAAGAGAACGTTAGTTTGTTTATACCGTCTGTCCCCCCCCCCCCCCCCCCCCAATTTTTCTTATAAGTTTTCTTTTTCATTTTCAGGAGAAGATGGGATCATGGTACAGTAATCCTGGGACCGGAGAAGCTTCTGGTGGAGTTGGTGTTGGTAAATACTTGAAAGCAAGGACGGCTAAGGTTGATTCAACATCGGCACTGGATGGTAATAATGTTGTTGCGAAGAAAAGAAAAGTAGGTGCCGGAACACACGAACTCAAAGATTTTTCTGCTTGGTAAACATGTTTCATTGTCGGGTAGATTCATCTCCAGCTACAGAGTAGTTATGTTAATCTTTTCTCATACCTGATTGTAAAACTGTGTCACTCACATGTCTAGTCCCTTGCCTTTTGGAACCTGGTACTAACGTAACCACCCATTAGGTTTGTGGGTGGGTATCCCTCTGTATGATATTATTTGATTAAACTTTACCGCTTGCGATTCTGTACCTAGCAGGGTCGGATCAGGTGTTATACCTGGTCAGAACAGGCCCGTTTAAAAGAAAAAGCTATTTTGGTTCCAATGATGCACGTCTGTAGGTAGCTGATAAGACTTCTGCCCCATTCTGATTGCAATTTAACCAGATGTAGACTTAACCTTTGAACAAGTTTCGTTGTTTTGTTTTGTTTCAGCCCAACTTGACCTAGGCCTGTTCACGAGCCGAGCCTGAGCCAAGGCAAGCTCAACTCGGCTCGATATTCAATCGAGCTGGCTCGGCTCGAGCTATTAATCGAGTTAAAAATTTGAGCTCAAGCTCGGCTTGGTTTTAAATCGAGCCGGCTCGGCTCGATTTGGCTTAAGTTTACCTGTAATAATAAAAGTTATATGTAACCATCAAGTTAAACTAAATGAATATTACGTTGAGATCAACACCAGCCAAATACAAACTAAATAAATACGTCTAATAACACCATCGAAAACAAAATATGTTTAACATGTCTAAACCAAACAACATACAAAATTAAGAAGAGAAGTATTATCTATGAGCGGCGGCCGATTACGGAGGTGAATATGAGCGGCGGCCGGCGGCGGAGGTGAATATGAACGGCCAAGGATAGAGTGGAAAATGGAACGTATACCGATTATTGAGTATGAACTATGAAGTCCCATTTCTCAGTTACTCAGTATATGGAATTATGAATATGGACTATGGAGTGAGAAAAGAAATTGGGTTGGATTAAAGGAAAGCTCATGTGTTAAAATAATTGGGCTAGATAATTATATGCATGTATGTGTGTATATATATATACAGGTATTGGATCATTTAAGAAGTTTTTTTACAGCGAGAAGTGCGAGAAGTGAATGTGTAACTCCATTAATCCCTAATTTCACTCTATTTCTTATGTGTAGGTGCGTTGTGTAGGTGCATATGTAAGTGTGTAGGTATGTATGTTTTGTATATGTGTATGTATGTTTGTATGTGTGTAGGTACAGAGGTTTGAATGTGGCTCGGTACATTTATATGTTTGTAGGTAGGTTTGAATGTGTATTTAAGATATAAATACAATCGGCCTAAATATATGTATGTAACATCATATGAAAGAGAGTGAAATTAGGGATTAATAGAGTTATACCTTCACTTCTCGCTGTAATATCATTTCTCGCAAGATCCATCCCCTATATATATATATATATAGGATAGAATACGAAAATTGATTATCGTACATTACGTACGCGACACCCACAGTCCTAGATTTCAAAAAACACGCGGTGGCAAATTTGTAAATTATTTCAAAATCGTTTCCATCCTAATTAACCGTTGCATCGATTCAACCATCGTCATCGGCGTCATTTGCAGACACACTTCAATTGAATTTGAATTGAAATACGCCATTGCAGAAACCCAGTTGCAGACGCTCCATATTTTTGTTCATATGATCGAATCGATGATCAAATTGAAGGTCGATTGATAATTATTTGATGATTACGAGATTATATGAAGTGATTTCAGTGTTCAATTTTGATGTTGCAGGTGTCTAATTTTAAATATGAACTTCTGAACGTTTAAAGGTGTTCATTTAAAGGTCTGAACGTATAAGTGTTTCTGGACTTTTGTGTTAGTTTAAAAGTTCTGAACTTTTTTGAACGTATTAGAACGTTTAAAGATATTCATTTTTGCACATCTTTCTAATTAACAATATTCAATTCAAACTTCGGTTTAACTTTGATTATTACAACAGTTGTATTAATGTGGTTGTAGACTTGCAGCACAGAATTTGTTAGAACTAATATTATTGTTGCAGACTTGCACATCTAGCCCCATAAGTTGCAGCCCATATTCTTAGTGTCAGAACAACAAGATAAACCAACCCACCAACCTCCAACCCACCAACCTGTAACTGACCTAAAATAAAAGAGCCACCTCTCCACATCCAAACAACAAATTCTACATGAACTAGTACAAGTATATACTATACAGGGTATTTTTCATCAGCACAGGCGCATACACTGAAAACATGTATGTATTATTATTCTTTTGCTCATTAGATGAACACAATTTTTTATCAGAACGTTTAAAGATGTTCTTTTTTGGTCAGAACTTCTTTGAACGTATTAGAACGCTTAAAGATGTTATGTTTTGTTCCAGAACGTTTAAAGAGGTTCTTTTTGGTCAGAACTTCTTTAAACATATTAGAACGTTTAAAGATGTTCAGTTTTGTTCATATGATCGAATCGATGATCAAATTGATGGTCGATTGATAATTGTTTGATGATTACGAGATTATATGGAGTGATTTGAGTGTTCAATTTCATGTTACAGGTGTTTAATTTTTTTGTTAGTTTAGAAGTTCTGTTTAGAAGTTCACCTAAACTTTTTTGAACACCCAGAACTTCTTAGAACGTTTAAAGATGTTCATCGTTTTTTGAACACCCAGAATTTCATTGAACGTATTGGAACGTTTAAAGATGTTTTTTTTTCCAGAACGTTTAAAGGTCTTCAGTTTTGTTTCAGAACATTTAAACATAATACTTTGAACCCTAATCAAAGCTCGATTGAGTGCATTATTTTTGCAATTCCATAATCGATCGATGAATCTAAACACTTCTACACATCAATTCGATTGATTAAATCATCATTTCTTGATCAATTTTGAAGATTTCTTGATTTCAACGACGTTCAATTTTGATTTGGTTTTTTACTTTAGAGATTTCATACTTTAAGCTATGATTAGAGTTTAGAAATTGAATTAGATTGAGCGACAAGTTCCGAATTTGGACCAGAGTTGATTTGTAATCGACGAATTTTGATCGCGAACTACTGTTGGGTTATTTACGAAATTGCCACCGCGCGTTTTTTAGTCAAACGCTCTGGAATGTCGCGTACCTAATGTACGATAACCCATTATTGTACGTTAACCCACCCCTATATATATATATATATAGATAAATGATAGAATACGAAAATCCTTTATCGTACATTACGTTCGCGAGGCTATGGAACGTTCGATTACAATTAGCGATCTAGGGTTCTTTGATCAGAATAGCAAGCAACAACAACGACGAGCCGGTTTTTGTCCATCACTGCTCCGATCGATTCTGTCCACCTTCACCATGACCGTTCAACAATCCATCACTATCTAACGAGTCTGTCCACCATCGACCATCCAACGATTCCGTCCACCGTACACCATCTTCCTCCTTCACAACTTGTTCACAGGTTAGTTTATCAAATTGATCAATTGAAATTGATGAACTAATTGATCAATTAAACTTTGAAATTGATCCAATTAATCATCAATTTGAAGTTTCAGTTATCAATTTTGAGTTTGAGTTCTGGGTTTTAACATTGAACGTATTAACATTAACCTAAAACGTATAAACAGAACGTATAAACTTTTTGTACTGAACTTTTAAAGGTTAATTTTGTTCTGAACGTTTAAACAGAACGTATAATACGTTTAAACAGAACGTATAAACAGAATGTATAAACTTAATGTTAATACGTTCAATGTCAAAACCCAGAACTCAAAACTTAAAATTGATCGACTAAAGCTACAAATTGAAGATTAATTGATCAATTAGGCTCATCAACTATTTCAATTTCAATTGGAAATTGCTCAACTGACCTGTGACCAACGATCGATGGTGGTGACGGACGATGGCGGTGCTCACGATAGTAGACGATGGTCGCGACGGTGGAATTTGACGGGTATGCGTTAAGTATTTTTAGGTTATTTACAATTACGCCACTAAGCAGTTTTTATTTCAATTAGAATCGGTGGTGCAAGAAGTCGCGTATGTAATGTACGATAAACGATTGTTGTACGTTTAACTCACCCCTATATATATATATAGGGTAGGGTTAATGTAAAAAACAATAATTTTGTGAGAAGCATAAGAAGAGATCTAGACCCTTGGATCTAGGATCTGACGGTTGAGATTAGTATCTAAAAACCATATAGTTTCCTATTTATATGGTATAGTTTCTTATTTAGGTGGTTTGCTTTATTTTAAAGCATTCTCACACTTCTCACAAAACAATTGTTTTTTATTTGAACTCTCTTATATATATATATATATATAATAAATTAAAATAAAATAGTTTGAGCTTATCGAGCGAGCTCGAGTCGAGCCGGGGCTAGCTCAGGCTCGGCTCATTTAGAAATCGAGTCGAGCTAGGCTCGGCTCGTTTACAATCGAGCCGATTTCCAGCGAGCTTTCTCCAAACAGCCCTAACTTGACCCACAAAGCCTTTTCATTTTTAGAATTTTCAAAGTGCCTATTTTGACCCATGAAATAAGTGCGTTACATTATTATAAAAGTCTAAATTAACCCAAAGTTATTCATTTGGGCTATAATTTCCAGGTGTTTGCAACTCTTGTTAACCTAACTTAGAACTTAAACTCATCCCATAATTCAACTTGGAATATTTAATATAAACTAGATTTATAACAATCTAAAATTTTTATTTTTATTTAAGCTTCTTACATCTTCAAATAAGATTATATAAAAACAAGTGTATCCGGTAAAATCTTACGAGTATGGTGAGGATGAGACATTTTCCCTCCATCCAAGAGATAATAAGGTTGCTTCTAAGGCTATGTGTTATGTGAAATGAGAGACTTGTGATATGTAAGCGCAAAGGTAGCAAAACGGACTTGTACGTTTAATGCTAAGTTCGGTGAGTTATAATAATGGGGTGAAATGTGATTGTAGATGAGGCGGAGATAAATAATTTGTTTAATATGAATTAAAACTGAAAAAAAAACACTTACATGGGACTAATAACAAATGATATATCGTATGCTAAGGGGGAGGGGGTGGTTCATTGTGATGGCATTTCCATCACTTTGGCCACCCAATGAGATGGTGACACCTCACCCCAACCAAATCCATCACTAGTGATGGAATTTAGTGGGGTGGTGGTGTGGTGTGGTGTGGTGTGATGTGATGGTATTAATTTTTTTTACAACTTAAAAAATAAAAAAACAATATTTTAATAGAACATATTACAACTTAAAAATTATATTTAAAAGATAATAGTTACAATAAACAATCTACTACCTGTCCTAATCCGGAAATTCCAAACCTAAAGAACCTATTACTTCAACTAGATCATATCTTAACCGACAGTGAACATCCTCATTCCGCAAGTCTAATTGCACATCCTCAGGAACGGGAACTTGAGTAGGAGTATCCGGCACCGAATCTGGAGAAATTGCACGTCCATATGAACATATTGTGTAATATATTGCATGCATATACGAAGCTAGAGATCGTGGGTATTTTCGTTGCACGAACCGGTTGACTAAGTATGCATCATCTACCTTTTATGACGCCGAAATCTCTCTCAACATCTTTTCTTGCCGATTCTTGCAACTTCTTGAACGCCTTTTCATTGGTCTCGACAGGAAACGAAAAGGCTTTCACAAAACAGACCATTGCGGGTAGATACCATCAACAAGATAGTAGCCACGTCTGTAATATCTCCCGTTGACAAAATATGGACAGAATGGTGCGGTACCATATGTTACGCTCTGAAACAACGGTGATGCGTACAGAACAGTGATGTCGTTGTTTGAGCCAGGAACACCAAAATAAGAATGCCAAATCCATAAACCATTTGACGCAACCACTTCAAATGAGATGGTCGGTCGTTTGATATCACCCCTAACATACGCCCCTCGAAACTCACGTGGACAATTCCTCCATTCGATATGTGTACAATCGATGCTACCGAGCATCCCTGGAAAATGCCATTTAGCCTCATGTGCGGCGTAAAGACGTGTAATGTCGTGTCTTGTTGGTTTTCGTAGAAACTCTTTGCCATACAATTTAATAATCGCAAAGAATTGCAGATATTCACGTGAAGTTTTCTGAGACATTTGTAAGTATTCATCGAATTGGTCGGGTGGGTTACCTGTCGCTAATTGACGAATAACGGATGTGCATTTTTGAAGCGCCGTAAAACTTCGTTTGCCACTCGCGTCGTAATATTCTTGAAACCATTCTTCGCTTGCTTCGACGTCGGCTACAATCTTTAAAAATAAATATTTCGACAAACGAAACCGTTCCCTAAACGTCTCGTCATTGTATTTTGGCTCCTCCACATAATAGTTGTTCATTAGCACTTCGTGGGCATGTACACGATCACGATCCACAATTTTTTTATTTGGACGGCTCGGGCCTTCAAGTTCATTATATAACAACGGGAACCATTCGGAAATGTCATCGTCCGAATACGAAAAGCTATCGGTGTCTAGCGGAAATGAGTTGCTCGGAATTTCCATATATTTTTTTTATTTTGAATGAAGTAGAAGATTGAGTGTGTTTTGAGTTGGATTTGGTTTTGAGTTGGATTGAAATGGTTGTTTATTTATATTGTTTAATTATTTTTTTTTATTAAATCCCCCCCCCCCCTCAACGGTCCACCCCCCCAACGTTCACATCTTGATTTAATAAACGTGATGGCTATCACGCTGGACCCCCATCACGAGTGATGGGGGTACCGGCGACGGTGTTGGTGGGTATATCACGAGTGATGGATGGTCCATCACGAACCACTCCCACCCCTCTAATGTATTCGGTTTACTTACTGGTAAGACAAGTGTGAAATCAGTTTTGATACTCGTCCCAACCCATAAGATATTTTGTATGTGATCTCTCACCTGAATGCATCCACATAATTATTACACATTCCGATTTAGGTGAAAAGTTTTGAAGCTAAAAGTCAATAGAAGAAGGTTGCTGATTTGTTAAAAGTAGTTATACAATATTTAACTAAAATTATGCTAATCTAAATACTAAGTAATAATTCTAGACTCTTAACTTAATTAAAACTAACCGGCAAGTGAACTGGTCGACTCTAGTATAATTTAGTAAGTCCAGATATCGAACCCACAAACTCTTTAAATTACATAAACTAACTAAGTTAGACTTAACTACAGACACGACTATTTATTTATATTATTATGGGGGGTTTTACTAAAATACTAAGATTAAACTAATATCAAAACTAATTAATAAAACTAAACACAACTTAAACCTGGACTTAATTCAGATGATGACGAATAACCACCTAGGCTATAATCCCTAATGCATCAACTATCAAATGGTTGGAAAATGATAAGTTATGGAACTGAGATCTTAAAGTATTCACTCAATGGGAAACCAAACAGAACCATTGACCCTTCTCAAGAAGACACCTATGGAATCCTAATAAGCTACTAAAGTTACCGGTTTAATGAGACTCGCTTAAGGTGGCTAATTTATTTTATGACAAGTACCTCTATAAGAAATCCTACCTTACAGCGCGGAAATCAAAGGTAGTTCAAAGTATTCACTCGACTAGATAGACAACTAAATCTAGCAATTCACAACCAAGACCTATCACATAATCTATCACCTTACAGATATTTAGATTAGCATCACACTTAGGTCTACTTGATTCATTAATATTGTTACTATGGTATTATTGCAAATCAACCATAAACTAGTCAAAAACACACAGATGACCTAACAGAATCCTATCATATGACAGACAATCACCAAGGAAACCGTGAAACAATAAAACTCGTCAAACAATCCTAAGCACACACATGCATCGAATGAAGTTCAAGAAACCTTTTACGTAATCATAAACCATAGACGAAACAAAATCCAAACCAAAATCCAAAATCAATAAAAGTTCATCATAAGCCTAGGAGGTCTAATGGTTTAGCCAACAACCATACTCAAGAACAAACCAAAGTAAATAAGTTCAAACAATAAATTCATGACGAATATAATAAATTCAAACCGAATAATAATATTGTTTGGATGAGTAGGTGTTGAACCCGAACGCTCTCTGCTCAAACCAACGCGCTATTCTCTTTCTCTCTTTTCCTTCTTCACGGCTGGCTCTTCTTGAATCAATAATAATAAAAATAATATTCGTTCCCTGATAAACCTTTTGGTCGAACCCCCTTTTCTCACCTGCCTCTAGGGCTGTCACTTTTACCCGAAACCCGAAACCCAACCCGAATAAACCTATACCCGAACCCGAACTAACCCGACTCGAAGACCCCGAACCCAAGAAAATACTAACCCGAACCCGAACCGAAGTAACTCGGGTTGGTTGGGTTTGATTTCTAAGATTTGGGTCAACCCAAATAAACTTTTTAGTTTTTAAATTAAATATATTTTCATGTATAAGTCTTAGCCACTAAAGTTATCAGATCTGGCTCTAATCGACTGTTGTCATTCTAACTATTATGGATGATTTCTTATTACTAATTTAATTTTTTCGTTTATTACTAATAGCAACCATAATCGAACAACCAAACCCGCCCGATTGAATACGATTATGGTTCGAGTTAGTTTTACTCTTCTTTTGAATTGTTAGGTTAGTTTATTATTTGTGTTATAAGCAAATAAGAATATGCTGGTTTAATTTTAGAATTGTAGTTTTTAAAAGAATTTTGGCTTTGTGTTTTTTTTCTAGGATACTCGAAACCCGATTAACCCAACCCGAAAAAACCCGAACCCGAATTCGAAAAACCCGTGAGAGATTTGGGTTGGGTTTCGGGTCAAGATTTAAAATTTAAAACCCGAATAACCTGATCCGAAAAACCCGAAACCCGAAGAACGAACCCGAAGAACACCCCTACCTGCCTCTCCTTATACTCCTTCCTAATTTATTCCCCCCTTTTATAATAACGTGTCTTTTTTTTTTCCAAGCTATAGCAAGCCCATCATCTTTCAAGTAAAACCCATATGAGGCCCACGTGATGTTCCATGAAATCCAATACAATCTATTTTCAAATCACAACATATAATTAACGTTTAGCACATATGAATGTTATTCAAATAAAAATAATATGATCTCATTATTTAAATTAACCAAACGTATTTCTTTAAACTGAAAGTGGATAGTAACAATGATGATAAGAACAATTGTATATAACATCCAATCATTACACTTAAAAGATTTAGCATATATATCCTATATTAATATGTTGTCTCATAAAATAATTAAAATCCAATTATGAACCCACTAAGTGTAATATTTTAAGGAAAAAAATCCAAAACTAATATAAGGTGTAGGAAATATTTATATAATAATATGTATATTTTTTACTACATTAAATATCCTAACACTTACTCTTTTTTCGTCCCTGAAAAAGATTTTCGCAATGGAATCATAATCGGAAAATATGGTCTTAAAAACATATAGGTTATTTAATCTCAAATAAACGCAAGAACCACGATTGCCGATATTGATGTCCACTTAAACCCAGCCACCAGCCTATCAAGCCCCCACATAAATTGAAGCATTTAAGTTTAGATAGTATCAAAAACCTATGAGTCTCACACCTTTAGAGTTAAGATCCACTAACACCATCTCAAGCATAATAAAGACAATTTAGTAAAAAACGGGTTGAAGCAGAATGGTTCAACCTATCACTATAAAATGAGACCCCTTAATGGCAAGAAGAAAATACACTTAGATGGAATTATGAATGATAGGTCATATGGTGTCATACGAGCATGCACTAAATATTATTGTCCTTTGTCCTATGTATTCCCTGAAAATATATTTATCGACTAAAAACCTTGAGCCCCAATAGTGTATCCTCAGAGTCACCATCCCCTTGGTAACACATAAACTCTCAGTCTCGTCTAGTATGTGCACTTTGGCCTCTTTTTCTATTTTTGAGAATGTTTCTTTGGCATTTTTCTTTATATAACTTTCTCATTCACTGTTGCTTTTATTTTCGGACCAATTCTTGGAATACTTTAACTTTCTTAAGACTTTTTTTTTTCTTTTTTTATTGTGCACTTAGACATCTTTAACCTATAAATATATAACTAAAGACTAAAGCTCGTATAAAAAAGGACATTGCGGGCCGCCACAACTCTTTATTTATTTCATAAAACGGATGGTGTGCTAATTTAATGTGCATTAAATTCTCACCACCTTAGGGTAATCATCATATGGTAATACTCCTTATGCCTTATCGAATTTCAGCTTCATTGTCCCTCGTTAGGAGGAGAAACCACAAAATCTAAACTAGTTGGGTTTATTAAAAATATGTAACGGGAAACCTTTGAAGACTAGTTGGGCCTACTGACACATCCCAAGCATAGTACGCTTTCTTTTATATTATCTCTTATATATTAGTAGTTTGAAAAACCAATTCCTGATTCTACTATCATTTTCCATTTTTTCAAAATTTTTTCTCTTTTTTTCAAATTATTTTTATTTTTGCCGAAAACCATCAATTGCTCATCTCTACACTTAAATTTCACATTGTCCTCACTGTGAGAGAAAAGAAATTACAAAAAACAATTTATGCAAACATAATAAACTAATGAATTGGAATAGACTCCCCTGGTAAATAGACGATATGCCTCGTGTGTCATGTTCCATGACCTGCAAGTCGAACGCGATCAACAAACTATCTTCAAATAATGTAATGTCTCACGAACGAAAGCGATAATACTAAAACAAGTGGCATTCCCACATTTGTTTTAAACCATAGCTCATCAATCATCTAATAAGCAACCCCAGAACAACCTGCAAGTAAGAGAAGCAACAGTCAGCAAAGCAAAAAAGTATAACCAAAATAAAAATAAAAATAAAATGAAAACAGAGTATCAGATTGGCTCCCGGAAAGCGCAAAGTTTACAAAAAGTCTTCAGCCAGACTTACTCCCAAAATCTCAATCAGGAGGCTTCTCATTGATCCTCTTTCCATCGGTGCTCCTCAACACTCTCCTTTTATAATTAGTTGGGAACAAACTAATTTCCAAACTCACGCGAGCCCAAAAATACGCATTCAGCTCATACCACCACTTCTTTAAATTATGAGGATATGACAAATTTGGCATGCTTGGATTCCTGTGTCCCTATACCTTCCTTCTTGGGGCTCTTGATTTACTTGGCGATCCACGAACAAGTATTTCTAAAAACTGATCAGCTTCACTGCGCAGACGCGGATGATGTTTCACACTGAGATGCGGTTCTTTATTATTCAATTCTTCGGATATCTCTTGTGATTCCACTTTGACATTTAGTATCTTAACCGGCTCCCCGAATAACAATACTTCAAGCTCCTCAATATCTGAAAGTGGTGCATTCGCATTAATGCTATGGATGACACATAAAAAATCGTATAATATCTCTTCTTGATGTGGTATGCGATCAATCATTGTGCTAGATGAGTCTTTACAACCGATAACATTCCCCATCTTATCAAACACCACGCAATATTTGTTCTCATAGTAACACTCCATGCATATTACTGTATAGATAAACTTAAACAGAAAAAAATCACGGACACCAAATAGTAGGAAATAAAAAATATATTAAAGAAAAACAAAACTAATCTAAAGCAACTAAAATAAACTATATTATCCTAACTCCTACGACTCAAACAGATTCGATAAACAAAAAGAAAAATAAAATATAAACTACTTAGCCGCCTACGACTCAAAAAAAAATAAAAAAAAAAACAAAAACAAAATACAAATAGCACGTTTGTAGCAAGTAAGTCTAATCAAAGCTAATGAACGTAATCGCCAAGAGTCCCCGGCAATGGCGCCAAAGACGTGATGTGCTAAAAGTAGTTATAAAATAACTAACTAACTATGCTAATCTAAACACTAAGTAATAATTCTAGAATTTTAACTTAATTAAAACTAACCGGCAAGTGAACCGGTCGACTCTAGTATAGTTTAGTAAGTCCGAATCTCGAACCCACAGACTCTTGAAATTATTTAAACTAACTAAATTAGACTTAACTACAGACACAACTATTTTTTTATATTATTATGGGGGGTTTTACTAAAATACTAAGATTAAACTAATATCAAAACTAATTAATAAAACTAAACACAACTTAAACCTGGACTTAATTCAGATGATGACGAATAACCACCCAGGCTAGAATCCCTAATGCATCAATTATCAAATGGTTGGAAAATGTTAAGTTATGGAACCGGGATCTTAAAGTATTCACTTAATGGGAAACCGAACAGGACCATTGACCCTTCTCAAGAAGACACATATGGAATCCTAATAAGCTACTAAAGTTATCGATTTAATGAGACTCGCTTAAGGTGGCTAATTTATTTATGACAAGTACCTCTATAAGAAATCCTACCTTACGACGCGGAAATCAAAGGTAGTTCAAAGTATTCACTCGACTAGATAGACGTGGCAAATAATCCAAGCCTAGACTGACTCCTTACAGAGAACTAAATCTAGCAATTCATCAACCAAGACCTATCACATAATCTATCACCTTACAGCTATTTAGATTAGCGGCACACTTAGGTCTACTTGATTCATTAATATTGTTCCTATGGTATTATTACAAATCAACCATAAACTAGTAAAAAACACACATATGACCTAACAGAATCCTATCATATGACAGACAATCATCAAAGAAACTGTGAAACAATAAAACTCGTATAACAATCCTAAGCACACATACGCATCGAATGAAATGCAAGAAACCTTTACTTAATCATAAAGCATAGACGAAAACAAAATCCAAACCAAAATCCAAAATCAACAACAGTTCATCATAAGCCAAGGCGGTCTAATGGTTTAGCCAACAACCATACTCAAGAACTTTCCAAAGTAAATAAGTTCAAACAATAAATTCATGACGAATATAATAAATTCAAACCGAATAATAATATTTTTTGGATGAGTAAGTGCTGAACCGAACACTCTCGGCTCAAACCAACGCGCTCTTCTCTTTCTCTCTTTTCTTGTTCCTATGGTATTATTACAAATCAACCATAAACTAGTCAAAAACACACAGATGACCTAACATAATCTTATCATATAACAGACAATCACCAAGGAAACCGTGAAACAATAAAACTCGTATAACAATCCTAAGCACACATATGCATCGAATGAAATGCAAGAAACCTTTACTTAATCATAAAACATAGACGAAAACAAAATCCAAACCAAAATCCAAAATCAACAAAAGTTTATCATAAGCCTAGGAGGTCTAATGGTTTAGCCAACAACCATACTCAAGAACTTTCCAAAGTAAATAAGTTCAAACAATAAATTCATGACGAATATAATAAATTCAAACCGAATAATAATATTTTTTGGATGAGTAAGTGCTGAACCCGAACACTCTCGGCTCAAACCAACGCGCTCTTCTCTTTCTCTCTTTTCCTTCTTCACGGCTGCCTCTTCTTGAATCAATCAATAATAATAATATTCGTTCCCTGATAAACCTTTTGGTCAAACCCCCTTTTCTCACCTGCCTCGCCTTCTACTCCTTCCTGACTTATTCCACCCTTTTATAATAACATGTCTTTTCTTTTTATCCAAGCTATAGCAAGCCCACCATCTTTCAAGTAAAACCCATATTAGGCCCACGTGATGTCCCATGAAATCCAATACAATATATTTTCAAATCACAACATATAATTAACGTTTAGCACATATGACTGTTATTCAAATAAAAATAATATGATCTTATTATTTAAATTAACCAAACGTATTTCTTTAAACTGAAAGTGGATAGTAACAATGATGATAATAACAATTATATATAGCATCAAATCATTAGACTTAAAAGATTTAGCATAGATATCCCGTATTAACATGTTGTCTCATAAAATAATTAAAATCCAAATATGAACCCACTAAGTGTAATATTTCGCAAACCCAAAACTAATATAAAGTGTAAGAAATATTTATATGATAATATGTATATTTTAGACCACATCATTTGCACAACAACAGAATGAAAACATTTAGCAACTTTACACAGATGGAGTTTCAAGTGATCAAGGATCTGGCGCAGGGTTTGGTGGATCAAGAGGGCCACAAAAAATACATATTCCGTTCGCCTCAACTTCAAAAGCACGAAAAATGAGGCAGAGTATGAAGCGTTTTTGGCAGGCCTTAGAATAGCGAAGAAGTTAGGCGCTAGACATCTAGAAGCCCATGTGGATTCAATGCTAGTGGCAAATCATATTGACGGAACGTATGAGGCCAAAAACGACAAATGGCTTTATTCCTAGCGCAAACCAAGGTTCTTATGCAAAACTTCGCAACTTGCAAAGTAATACATATAAAGTGACGTGAGAACAAACAAGCAAACAGGCTGAGCAAGTTAAAGTTAGTAAGTTTTGAACACTTGGAAAAAAGACATACGCGTCGATGTCCTCAACAACCCTTCAGTTCCCACCAAAGAAGTCTGCATCATTTCGCAGCGCAACCTAGATGACACTGATCATTAACTTCTTGTCCACAGGCGCACTGCCGGACAACAAAGAGGAGGACGGAAAGATATGCCATAAAGCGCTGAATTATCAAATGAAAGAAGGAATTCTGTATCGGTGATCTTACTTGGGACCACTCCTACGGTGTGTGGACCCGCAGGATGCTAACTATTTGTTACGAGAAATTCGTGAAGGCATATGTGGGATACATGTGGGTCCACGAATGATAGTGGCAAAATTATGAACACAGGGTATTATTGGCCAGACATGCATGTTGATACAGAAAAACAGATCCACAAATGCCACGCATGCCAACGACACGCGCCGAATACCATTTCTCCAAAAAATAACATGATACCGGTCACGTCGACATGGCCATTCCAGAAATGGGCTATTGATATTACAGGTCCATTCCCAGAAACGCCATGGCGGGTGAAGTTTATGATAGTCGTCATCGACTACTTCACCAAATGGATAGAAGCCAATCCCTTGGCCACCATCAACGCCGCCAACGTCAAGAAGTTTTTCTAGGAATTCATCATTTGTCGATTTGGTCTACCAATGAATATTGTTAGTGACAATGGTACAAAGTTTGCAAACCAACGCATCAAAGTCTGGCTTGCGGAGATGAATATACACCAGGCGTTCACCTCCGTAGTGCACCCATATGGTAACGGGGAAGTAGAACGCGCCAACCGTAGCATCGTCGATGGAATCAAATAGAGACTCAATTGCTACAAGTCGGAATGGATAGATCAAGTTTCACATGTGCTTTGGGCCATTCGCACGCAAAAGAATACATGCAATGCAGAAACGTTGAGCTTAACTTATGGCATAGAAGTGATGGTCCCTACAGAAATAGTTCTACCTTCTCCCGACATCCTGGAGATAGAGGAGGATAATGATAAACAAAGGCACATAGACCTAATGCTTTTAGAAGAATGGCGGGAGTTGGCTGCAATGCGCAAGCAAAATTACAATCGCCAGCTCCAAAAATA
Organism: Bidens hawaiensis; assembly: GCF_021521415.1. Taxonomy (NCBI): domain Eukaryota; kingdom Viridiplantae; phylum Streptophyta; class Magnoliopsida; order Asterales; family Asteraceae; genus Bidens; species Bidens hawaiensis. Next base: position 59,532 of record NW_027492866.1, on the reverse strand, counting down.
TTATAACGACAAAGTAAAAACTATTGGGTTTTAACAAGATTATCAAAGTCATATAAACCCATTTATATGAAAAATGCAGCGGATATTAAGGTTTTAAATCTTGTTAATTAGATTAATATAAAACCCATTTTATACATAAAACCCAATGCCCGGATCCATATACGATAATACATGCTATCAAAACAACCATAGGGTGTATTAGCATACTACCTTTCAAGATGAAACTTGATGTGTGTCTAATGAATGCTTTTTCTATGGAACTCACAACTAAGCTTTAAATTAATAAAACGGAAACTCCTAATGACTCCACACACAACTGGCAAGTGTACCGATCTTAAGTAGTATAGAACTAAGGAAGTCCGAGTATCGAACACGAGGACACGTGAAAACGTCTATGATCACTAACCCTAAACAAGACCTTCCTAACAATAATACTTTTTTAAATGATTTTTAAATAATTAACTACTTGACCTAACTTACTTTAACTAACATTAAAGACTTAACTTAACAAGACTCAACGAGACTTTACGAATGAGACTAACCATGGAGAAAACGTCTACCTAGGTAAGAATCATATTGAAGGTCTAACAAGCTAATGGATTGAATAACCTCATGACACCGGTATCTAAGGATGACACAACTAAGGTTCGCTCAAGGAAGCTAGATCACCTCTCGGTCTCACTAACCAACCCTAACTTACACTTAATTGATTTTAAGAACAGACCGGGAAACGAATTGCTAAAGTGTTCTAATGTCGACTCTCCTCTCGGTCTCACCGACACACGACCCTAATGGAAACGAATACGACGCCGCCAAGGATAGAGGAACAATTTGGTTTAACTTAAACTAGACCAACTAATCGCTCACAAACCCAAACCCGACAAGAACCGAACCTGCTCTCGCGCGATTCTAATCCTAACAAGTAAAAGCTATAAGACGAATTTACTTCCTATCACCTCTCGGTCTCTAAGAAGGTGCCTACCCACTGCATCTCATCAATTAACACACCCACTTAAACCCTACGATTGTATTTCCCGCAAACAATCTCTAAACATAAAGTAAAGAGTCAAACAAGCAATAATCAATCAAAACTAATTCAATCAATCAAAGCAAGGAGTATATGAGTATAATTAACAAAATCACAGCCAATAAACACAACCTAATTCAATATTAAACCAAACTTTCATTAACAAATCAAGTCATGATGATCAAACAATCCATATTACTTACTAAAACCTAAGTAAAACTAACAAGTTTAGCCTAACATGATTTTTGGACAGCAGGTATATCTTATTATAAACACCATGTTAATCATCATAAACATCATATTAACCATTCAACAATCTATTAAGATCATACACAATCCAATCTTCAATTCAATTGCAAAAGAAATCAAGATCAAATCAACAAGTATGAACCTTGAACAAGAAAGTAAAGTTTATAGATTGTTTACTACCAATTGGGGCTGAGTTTATTGATTAATAACAACCCTAGTTGCGGTCCCGAATCACCTTTGGATTTCTTCTTCTTTCCATGGCTCACCACAATGCTAAAACTGAATTTTCCCTTGTGAATAAGGCTGGTCCGATCGATGTTTTAGAGAAGGTGTTAGAGATTATAATTTTCTTTGTTATTGTTGCTGGCCGTGAGTTTTTATTCCAGCCACACAAGATATGTATGTATGTTTCCTTAAAGGAGACAACTCCCAAGACCCCTCCTATGACGACCACTAACTTTTGACTTTTTTTTTCTTTGTAAATTTCCGATCGGAAATTCTTGAGAGCTGCTAGGGTTCTTCAACAAACTTTATAATTCTTGTTGTCCACTTCCGATCGCAGCTCTATGTATGAGTGTTAGGGTTTTTTTCTTTTTTTTTATTATCTTAATATAATATCATGTAAGGCTTTGATCTTGTGGGCTTGGGTCGGGCCTTGAGTTTTAGTCTTCAAACTTGATCATAAAGGCCTCCAATGTCTTCAAAAATCCGAACCTTTTTTCCTTGTAAAACCATAACCTACACAATTATTAAACTTTGTAAGATCATATAAAAACAAGCCATAACTATTATTATTATACGATTAAGCTCTTAAAACGTGATAAAAAGGTACGGAAAGTAAGTGTGTTTTACAACACATCAGACATCCCCACACTTAAGACTTCTTCGTCCATGAAAAAGAAATCTACACAGGATCATAACCAAGTGAAAAACAACGAACTCCCAGATTATTTAACATTACTAAAGCATAAGAAACAGCTCGACATATTGACCGTGATTAACGATATTGTTGTCCACTTAAACCCAACCACTAGCCAATCAAGCTCCCAATTGCATTAAGCGTATTAAGTCCAAAAATCAAGGCTACACCTTCGGCATCTCAGACAAAGAGAGCTAGAAGACTAGAGTCGAAGCAAACTGGTTCGACAAATCACCATAAGCCAAGGACACGTTGATGGAACTAATTAGATGCACTCGGTGATATTTGATGGATGAATGGTCATGTGGAGGTCGTACGAGCTATTCCTAAATATTAGTGGACTTTGTCCTATAAATTCCTAATTTGATATTTATTGACTAAGAACCTTCGAGCCCCAATAGTGTATCCTCAGAGTCACTATCCCTTTGGTAACACGTAAACTCTAAGTCCCATCTAGTATGTGCATCTTTGGCCTCTTTTACTAACTTTGAGAATGCTTCTTTGGCATTTTACAATACATAACTTTCTCACAGTCATTTGCTTTCTTGGAACAACTTTTCATAATACACTTTCAAAACATACTTTTTTCTTTCTTTTTAAAATATCACCCGAAAGTATATAACTGTTTCTAAGCTCGTAAAAAGATGGACATGTGGTGGTGTGCTGGTTTGAGTGCATCTAAGTCTTGCCATCTCAAAGATTTTAGATTATGGTAATCCTCCCTAAGCATCGAAATTCGGTTTCACCGGTTTTCAAATTATTATATATATGAAATCTGCTAAAGAGGACTATCAAAGCTAGTTGGGCCTACCGACACATCCCAAATCAGATATGCAAACAGTCTCTTCTTTTATTATTATATTATATTTTTCAAAAGTTCCGAGAGTTTTTTAACACAATGGTAATAATATCATTTCCTGCTAACGTAGAAGAAAAACCATTTTCAATGGACATTTTTCTTTTAAACCTTTTTTTTTATTTTTTATTTTTTTTTTTCAAATTGAGTCGCCCCAGCCACTTTTAGTTTTCGGGTCAATGGCTACCCCGTATGTCTGCAGGTAGATAACAGGACCAAACATATCCAAGAATATGTCCGTCAAACTTGAGTAACCGACATAATTTTCAGCGAAAGAGTGGAAAAAAAAATTTTATAATTTTTTTTTCTACAACTAAGTAAAATAAATTCTCATCCCCACACTTAAAACGAAATCGTCCTCGATGAGAACACAAAAAAAATAATAAAATAAAATAAAATTAAAAACATAAAGTAATCAAAAGTAAAACAAAGAATGGGTTACTCCCCTAGTTTATATGCAGACTCTTCATCAGCTGTATATCAATCGAGTGACCGTATAACATTTCATTCGTGGCCGCAACCTTGGGAAAACCAGTTCCAAAACGCCTTCAGAGCTACCATGCGCATAATAATACCTGCAATAACTCAAACTCGCTCGTATATAGCGGTATACAAAGCAGAAAACAAAAATATAAGAAATAAACATATTTTTGTGTTTTTGATTTTTTAATTAATTTATTTATTTTTTATTTTTTAATTTTTCTTATTTTTTATTATTATTTTTTTTATACATAGAATACCCCTAAAAACTGAACGAATCGAATGGAGATTGAGTACGGGCGGTTTCAATTCGATACATCCTAACAAAGACAAAATAAGCAAAACAGATCGTAAAAATAATAAAAATACACACTCTACAACTCGGGCTGTCTCCCGAGTGATGCGTCCAACATGTCTATGCCTCGGTGAATGAGTCAAGGTAGAACACCTCGACTGTCTGATCAGCTATCGACTTGCCTATGTAATGCTTCAACATGTGAGCGTTCACCTTAAACTTCCCGCTCTGATCTTGTATCTCAATAGTGCCATACGGGAATACCTCAGTGACCGTGAACGGTCCCAACCATCGAGATTCCAACTTTCCCGGGAATAACCTCAATCGGGAATTATATAATAAAACCTTATCCCCACACTTGAACTGCTTATTGCCCTTCAACTTTCTATCATGCAGTTCTTTTGTCCGCTCCTTGTACTTAAACGACTAAGCATATGCATGATCCCGGAGCTCCTCTAACTCGTGCAACTGGTGGAAACGAGTGCCCTCTGCGGAGGATAAATCAAGATTATCCCTCTGAAGGGCCCATGAAGCATGGTGCTCCAACTCAACAGGAAGATGACAGGCATTCCCATAAATCATCCGAAATGGTGTGGAACTAGTCGGAGTCTTGTAGGCTGTACGAAAGGCCCACAAAGCGTCATCTAATTTGTCAGACCAATCCCGACGATTTGAACCAATGGTTTTCTCAAGAATACGTTTGATTCCCTGATTACTCACTTCCACCTGCCCACTAGTCTGTGGGTGGTAGGCGGTCGCAAGCCGGTGGGTGACCCCGTAGCGATGCAACGCCTTCTCCATCTGCGCATTGCAGAAGTGAGTACCTCGATTGTGACACCCGACTAAAAATTAGCCTAAACCGCGACTAATATAATCTCGATTAGCAAAAAAATTTCGTCATTATGAGAAAAATATTCTATATTAGTGAGACGTTTCAAAGTCAACAAAGTGCAAAAATTGCCACGTAACGAGCCTGACGTGAAATAACCTCGGGTATCGAGTCAAAAAGAATATAAATCCTTAAAGAGGCTAAATGATCTCAAAAAATTAAAATACATATTAAAGTAGTCGAGACAATGTATAAACTTAATTTTAGAAGGCTCGAATCGCAAAAATTACAAAATAAGTAACCTGAGTGTCGGTGGACGACCCGGTAAGGACCCAATGTCAACAATTTCCAAAAATTAGTTTCTTAAACTTGTATTATCAAGAATCCAATTTCGTTCAAAGTCTAACAAAAATTATTAAAAACGGGATTCGTTTGATTAGCTAAAATTCGTTAGACGCTAAAATAATTAAGGAAACTTTAATTTAAGAAAAGTTGAAATTTGGATTTTGATGTGAATACTTGTGATGAATGTGATTAATATGTTATTAATAACAACTTTGAACTAAGATAGGGTGCATAATTAGAAGCATGGATTAGTTAATGTCACACCCTCAAAATCCAGTAAAGGAGTTTTACCGTCAGAGGGTGTTAACTAACAGGATCGGAATCATTAGTTATAATCAAACACCATAAATAAAGTTTTCAAACAACCAAGACATCAAGTCTTAAGTATAAATGCGGAAGCGTAATTTGTAAACCAAAAAGTTTGAGCCACACAGGACGACTTGAAAACCCAAGTTATTAAGATAAAAATTAAAATAAGTTTTCAAGCAATGGTGTTTAGCGAATGCATCATCCTATACCGCGCGCCCGCCTCGGCTACCTGAGAATAACATACTAAAAGTGTCAACACAGGGTTGGTGAGTTCACAGGTTTACATAAATAAAGTGTTTGCGTTTGCGTTTACGTTTTGCGTTTTGCGTTACCAGATAGTGTTAAGTCAATTATATATCAATAGGTAGCTAACCTATCAAGCATGTATTACTAAGTGTTCGACACCGAAGCTGACTGTTTATCAATTGCCTTGCCACCATGTCAACCACGACCATGGTAATGTGTTAGCCAAGATTACACCCACTCGACCTACAGTCGAGTTTAGAGTTGGGTGGGGTTTGTAAAACCCAGTAGTACTACTCAACAGTGACTCGCTATCATACATATATTAACCGGTTCGATGTTATGAAGGACTTTGGTTGGTTTGTTTGCCACTTAGCCTTACAAGTGATATATAAAAACTAAACAAAATCTACAGTGTTGGAGTATGTTATCTCCCCCAAATAAAAGCGCTTAAAAAGAGTAAAAAGGGGACGTGAAACTCACTGTTTGCAAAGATAACCAAACATATCCGAGAAAGGTGTGCGTCACAGAAAATCCTCACTAGTTTTCTAAAAACAAAAACGGGATTTTCTAAGTATTGAACTACGAGTGAGTCCCTAGACTCGACACATACAACTTATGCATGAGATGCGTTTCGTGTTTCGTTGTGAAATAAGTGCGACTCGACAAACACGTTGGTGATACGTTACATGTGTGAACAACTAGTTAAGTGTCAAGTATTAAAATTGTACATTACAAGAAAATATCTCCCACAAGGGCAATTTGGTCAAAACATAGCAAACATCGATCAGTTATGCACTTTTCATGATAATTCAAGTAATTTAGCAGCTAAATTGTCTAGGCAGATTTTCACTCGACAAGATTACTCTATTTAATAAATCCTAACATGTCAAATAAATCACCAAAAATCATCACAGAAGCACACGTGAGTTAGGTTTCTAAAAATATTTTTATCATATAAGGTTTATCACAATGATCAAAACATCACAGTAAACACACAACAATCATTATCATGCGCAACAGAATTTTATTTGTTATTCCTGTTAAATGACAAATCCAATCAATGCAAGATCAATTGGGTTAGATTCCTAACTCAAATTATTAACTTCCAGAAGCGGAACCAACCCATTTGGTATTGTCGTTTATGAGATATCTTAGTCGCAAAACAGCCTAACAGCAGGTCTCCCGACTCAGCCTTACACAACAGTTTTGTAAAATAATTAAACCAAACTTTTACACGTCCAAAATTTACAAACTCGGACTTTTCAGAAACTAGACTCGACCTAGTATATTATAGAATCAACAATCACGTCCAAATACAACACTAACATCGAGGTACAGTCAGTTAAACATGAAATTAAGAATCTGTCCAGCATCAGTTTTCATCAAAACTCAACATACAAATAACCTATGAACTAAAAATCATGCATGTAACCCTAATTCATCAACAAACAACATATTTAGCACTTAGGGTTTATGATTTGCAGGTTTAATCATGCAATTAATTTATAGAATGGGTTAGACATGGTGTTTATTTACCTAGTTATCACCTTGGATCCTTCAACAAACTTGTAAACACTTGTATGTATGTGTGTGTGCTTGTGGCTCGGTCGAACAAGAGAGGAGAGGGAGGGGGGCTGCTGCCATCGCCAAGGGCAGAGGGAGAGAGGATGGGATTAGGGTTTATGATATTAACTTGTTTATATATTTATTAATTAACTTACATGTTACAACTTGCACCCTCAACTTTTAATTTAGTTTAATTCTAGCATCACTAGTCAATTACATCCATAATATGATGTTATAGATACAAGCACAAATTTACAAATATAAACGTAACACGTAATTATACCAAGTACTTGTTTATAATATTTATCGTTTGTTCACCAACGGTTTGAGTCGACTCGTGTATGTTTCAGTGAAATTCCGAAATAGTACTTGTGTAGTGATTGTCATGCGTCATCTAAAACCCTAACTTAAATGTAATAAGAGATGAATTACAGTTCGTGTGATCTTAAGTTTGAATTAACGGAGTTCGGATTAACGGAGTTAACCTGAAATTGACGAGTGTCACATCATTCCCATGTTGAAAGAATTTTCGTCCCGAAAATTTGAGTCAAGTCGCGATGGGTGTCTGAAAAAGGCAAAAATTTTCAGTTTGTCATATCATCCCCTAGTAGAAAGAAATTTCATCCCGAAATTTAATTCATACCTCCGGTGATTTCTGACGGTTTGTCGACTTTCGCGGTTTTCGGTGTTTGTTCAACCCTTCAAAAAGGTGAGGATACTTTTGTATCATTTGATCGCGTTCCCACGTGAACTTTGGTCCACGTCTAGAGTTCCAACGAACTTTAACGATGGGAATTTTGCTGTGCTTGAGTGTTTTGGTTTCCCAATCCAAAACATCGACTGGTTCTTCGATGAAGCGTAGCTGTTCATCAACTTGCAAGTCGCCCAAAGGAACTGCTTGTGATTCATCAGGAAGGCATTTCTTCAAGTTGGATACGTGAAAAACGTTATGTACGCCATTGAGTTATGTTGGTAAATCCAATTGGTATGCTACCGGACCAACGCGTTCAGTTATCCGGTATGGGCCAACGTATCGTGGATTGAGTTTGTTTCGCTTTCCAAAGCGAACTACACCTTTCCAAGGTGAGACTTTGAGTAAAACTTGGTCGTCCACTTGGAATTCCAGAGGTTTTCGACGCTTTTCGGCGTAACTCTTTTGGCGATCTCGTGCTGCTGCCATGTGGTTTCGGATTTGGACAATCTTTTCAGAGGTTTCAAGTACTAATTCTGGACCAGTGATTTGGCTATCACCCACTTCTGCCCAACAAAGTGGTGATCGACACTTCTGTCCGTACAACGCTTCAAACGACGCTGCTTAAATGCTTGCGTGGTAGCTGTTATTATACGAAAACTCTACCAAGGGCAAGTGGGGTTCCCAACTTTTTCCGAAATCCAACACGCATGCACACAACATGTCTTCCAAGGTCTGAATGGTGCGTTCACTTTGCCCATCCGTTTGAGGATGGTATGTTGTGCTCATATCAAGAAGGGTGCCTAGTGCGCTTTGTAGTGACTTCCAGAAGTGCGAAGTGAAACGGGAATCTCGATCAGATATGATTGAGACAGGCACTCCGTGTCTGGACACTACTTCTTTCATGTATATGCGAGTCAGTCTTTCTATTTTGTCTGATTCCTTGATTGCTAAGAAATGCGCAGACTTCGTCAACCGATCAACGATCACCCAGATGGTATCGCATCCCGTCGGCGTTTTGGGTAATCCCGTGATGAAATCCATGGAAATGTGTTCCCATTTCTACGTTGGGAGTTCCGGTTGCTGTAGCAGACCAGATGGTTTCTACTATTCCACTTTGACTCTTGCACAAGTCAAGCATTTGCTCACGTAGGTGGCAATGTTGGCTTTCATGTTTGGCCACCAGTAAAGTGCCTTTAGGTCATGGTATATTTTATCTGAGCCAGGGTGAATGGAATATCGAGACTTGTGTGCTTCGTCCATCACTAGAGTTCTCAACTCTCCGTATCGAGGTACCCAAATCCGGTTTTTGAAATATCGGACCCCGTCCGATTTGGTTTCAAGCTGCTTGTCCATGCCCCGCATAAGTTCTGTTGGGAGGTTATCGTCTTTCAACGCTTCGAGTTGAGCATCACAAATCTGATCAGGTAAGTTGGCATGAATCGTGAGTTGTAATGCTCGCACCCGTCTAGGCTTATCGTTTTCTTTTCTGCTGAGAGCATCGGCCACTACATTGGCCTTGCCCGGGTGGTACTTGATGGCACAGTCATAATCCTTAAGTAGCTCGACCCAACGACGCTGTCTCATGTTCAACTCCTTTTGACCGTAGATATTTTGGAGGCTCTTGTGGTCGGTGTAAATGGTAAACTTGGTACCGTACAAGTAATGTCTCCATATCTTAAGAGCAAACACCACAGCTCCGAGTTCCAAGTCATGGGTCGTGTAGTTCTTCTCGTGGATCCGTAGCTGTCGAGAGGCATAGGCTATAACCTTCTCGAGTTGCATTAACACGCAACCGAGACCCTGTATCGATGTGTCACAATGCACCTCAAAATTTTTCGTTCCCTCGGGGAGGGCTAGGATAGGTGCGCTACAGAGTTTGGTTTTCAATAGTTGGAAGACAGACTCCTGCGCGTCACCCCAATTGTACTTAGTACCCTTATGTGTCAATGCGGTGAGTGGTTGAGCAATCTTGGAAAATCCCTCAATAAAACGCCGGTAGTAGCCAGCCAGTTCTAGGAATTGTCGCACCTCAGTCGGAGTCTTAGGTGCTTCCCAGTTTTTAATGGCCTCTACCTTGCCTGAATCGACATGGATACCACTCTCATTGATCACATATCCTAAGAAGTGAACCTCGCGAAGCCAAAATTCACATTTCGAAAGCTTTGCGTACAATTGTTCCTTCTTTTGCAATTCCAGAATTAACCTCAGGTGTTCTTCATGGTCAGTCTTGTTCTGGAGTAAACGAGGATATCATCAATGAAAACAATCACAAACTTGTCGAGGTACGCCTTGCATACTCTGTTCATGAGGTCCATAAATACAGTTGGTGCGTTGGTTAAGCCAAAAGGCATAACCGAAAACTCGTAGTGACCGTACCGAGTTATGAATGTCGTCTTTGAAATGTCTTCTTCGCGCAATCTTAACTGATGGTAACCAGATCTCAAATCGATCTTCGAGTAGTAACTCGATCCTTGAAGCTGGTCGAAAAGATCATCAATTCGGGGTAGGGGATAACGGTTCTTGATCGTCACCTTGTTAAGCTCCCGGTAATCGATGCACATGCGGAAAGTCCCGTCTTTCTTTCGAACAAATAAGACAGGGATCCCCATGGTGATGAGCTAAGTCGGATAAAACCTTTATCCAACAGGTCTTGTAATTGAATGGACAACTCCTGAAGCTCTGCCGGTGCGAGCCGATATGGGGATCGTGCTATAGGTGCAGCACCGGGGGCTAAAACGATTTGGAACTCGACTTGTCGAATAGTTGGGAGTCCAGGCAAATCCTCCAGGAAGACTTCCGGAAAATCTCGCACAATCGGTATTTCTTCGATTCGCTTCTCCTCCGCGGGTTTCTCGACAATATGAGCTAAAATCGCCGGATGACCCTTTCATAAATATTTATGTGCTTTCATGAGGGTGATGACGCTTATAGTCATGCCGTTCTTCTCGCCCTGTATCGAAATGATTTTGTCGTGACATATAATCTCAGCTCTATTCTAGGATAGCCAGTCCATGCCGGCAACGACGTCGAAACTACCAAGCGTAAAGGGTATGAGGTCGATATCAAAAGTATGACCTGACAGTTTCAACTTACATCCCGCTAGTACATGAGTTGTTTCTATCGACTTACCGTCGGATAATTCAACAGGAAACTTAGCATCTAACGGGGTTGGAGTTAAGTGTAAGAGTCTACTAAAGGCTTTCGATACAAAATTCCTATCAGCTCCAGTGTCAAACAAAACAGTAGCAAAACAGTCGTTCACAGGGAACTTACTGGTATCCACATTCGGATCGCTGCGGGCTTGGCCCGACCCAATGACGAAAGCCCTACCTTTACCACTGCTCCCGCCACTGTTATTGCCTCTATTGTTCTCATTCGGCTTCAGTTTGGGACAATCCTTCCTGTAGTGACCCTCTTGACCACACTCAAAGCACCCTTTCGTCGATGTAGGCTGTTTAGGAGCACCCTTAGCCGCTAGGTCTCCCCTACATTCCTTGGCCTAATGACCCAATTTACCGCATCACAGACACTTGATACGGTCGCATGGGCCAGCATGGTGATAGTTTCACTTGTTGCATTTCGGGTACTTTCCAGCATAGCCACTCGAACCGTATCCGCCACCGTTGTTATTGTTGGAACTCTGATTATTGAAGTTCCGAGCAACTTCAGGTTTACGGTGGTGTTGTTGCTGTGGGGGGTTCAATGATGAGGACCTGGTGTTGTCAAACTTCCTCTTCCATTCACAGAGTTGTTGTTACTGTTGTCATTGCTCGAGTTGTCGTGGGTTTTAGAGGTGGAACCTCTAGGTGGTAACGCAACTTGTGCCACCGCTTGGTCCGTCAGCCTGTGGGCTATTCGGATCGCTTGCTGAATAGTGGTTTGTTTAGAAGACGTCACCATACCCTGAATCTGGGGTACTAAACCATCAATATGCATCTCGATTCTCTTACTTGGCGGGATTTCCATCCGCGGGCACATCACTACCAGTTCATGAGAACGGGGGGTGTAGGCTTCAATCACAGAGCCCACCATCTTCAAAGCCCAAAATTCTGACTCCAGCTTCGAGATTTCCTCTCTAGGACAATACTCTTCTAGCATCATGTTCTTGAATTCCTCCCAATTCATTGCATTTGCCAATTCCAATCCAAGAATTTGCACATTAGAGTTCCACCAGGTGAGGGCGGAATCTTGCAATGTTCCAACAGCAAACTTGACCCTGCTGGCTGGTGGACAGTTACACATCTCGAAAGCTAACTCTGCCTTCTCGGCCCAACGCAGGAAACCTATAGCTCCCTCAGTGCCGTCAAATGAATTAGGCTTGCAGTCTAGGTAGTTCTTGAAAGTAAAGACTCCGGCTTGACCTCCGGCTTCATTCTGAACGTGCGCAGCTAGAGCTGCCGCCGCATGGTCATTCAGTAGGGTTTGGAGTTCTGCTGCGGTCATGTTGAGCTAGAGCTACCGCGACCACGTCCAGCGTTTCTTCCAGGCATCTCCCTTCCATCTAGGTGTTATCATTTGTCACACCCCGCTAAAACAGATTCGGGCGCGTGACCTTCATGGATAATCACAGCTATTGATTAACGTGGTGAACTGCGATGCTATGCTTGTATATGCCCAGAAGTATCTTCCTGAATTTAATAACCTGAAAAACATACTTAAAAGTCAACATAATGTTGGTGAGTTCACAGGTTTTAAATGCATGATTAAACCCGTTGTTTTGAGAATGTTGAGTTTCAAATATTAAAATGTATAAAACAAGTAATGATTTTTCAGATATATGCTTTCATGATTAAAACATTTATCAAAAGCTTATGTTTTCATGACAAAAACGTGCTTTAAAACTTGTTCATGTTTACGTTGATAAAACGTGGGTTAAAATTTATTTATGTCTTCGTGATTAAAATGCACCATAAAACTTATATATGAAGTTGAAGACTTAGTTTGTTATGAGTGCATTTCCCGATGAAAGCGCTGTTCAAAAAGTTTATGTTTACGAACTTAAAAGCCCTTTTAGAGTTATAAGTGAATGTATGCAATGCAATACAATATATATATACGATAACCTAAACAAGATATATAATCCTCCGTATACTAGCTAAGAATACGAATTAATATATGACAATGAGCCTATAATCAAACCAAAATCCATATGTATGCCCGGTAACCGTGCCATCACGGTGTAAATTATAGAATATATGTTCCCATTAACACGTCGGTTAGAGCGACTAACCATGAGCGGGGGATCAATCCCGATAGTACTACCGACATATTCCTCGGCTAAACCCATAGTTAATGATTATAGAATGTATTGATATGAAGATCTTAAGGGCCTTGTGTAACTCATGCTCATATAAAGATTCTATGCCTTGCTTACTAACTATCGTATAAAATAATTTTATGTAAAGTTGTCAAATAGGTTTATGTAACGTTACGAAATAAGTGCATTTAAAGTTATCAAATATGTTTATGCAAAGTTACTAAATAAGTATATGAAACATAACTAGACAAGTTTATGAAAAATTACTAAATAAGTTTACGCAAACTTACTAAGTCCATGCAAAGTTACAAAATAAGTTTAGTATGTTTCTCCCCCTAGTTTGTAAAACAGTAAAAGAGAAAAGGGGCCGTGAAACTCACCTTGGCGTCAGTGAGTTATGTGTAAGAGTTCTTGTTTGTAATCTTCCTATACGCGTCCTAATACAAGTATGATTAACTTAAGGTCGTTTCGAGATACTAAATAAGTATGGCGGTTTGAGCTATGTGTTCACCCAACACCTTGACTTATGTGATCACACGACTCGTTGGTGATACATTTAGGTTTAATGCACTTCGTTTTATATAAATCCATCTATATATTTATCTTTGTAATTTAGATAATAGAAAGTAAATATGTATGACACTATATATCTATATTTTTTTAAGTAAAGTATTAAGTTAAAAATATTTAACAATATACCTTTATAAGCGGTTAAGAAATTACTTATGACATATATATTACTTTAAATATCATATATATGTTTACGAAAGCTTAATTAAAAGATTTAATATACACTGTATACTTAGTAAAACGTCATATGAAAATCGAGTAGTTATATATAATATAACTATACTTGCCGATCACATTAAGTGAAGAATATTTTATAATAATTGAACATAAGTATTCATGTATATATAACTATATATATTTTTGTATATGTATGTCTTAAAAAATAATAAATATATTTTCTAAATATCTATTTTAGAGTATAGCTGAAATCAAATTAATTGTATCTTAAAATATACTCCGCTATGTCTTCATATCTAGTTAAATAGTATTTTAATAAGTTTTCTAAAAAAGTTTTTACGCTGATCGGTTGGTTAAACATGTTTATTATTTCCGTTAACATTATGATTTCTTGTTTTGACAAATTGGGTGAACCAACTCTAGCATAACCTCTTATCTAACATCATATGAACAAGGGAGTGAGTTAGATCTAGGCTTACTATAGGTGGCAAACTCCTATGTTGAAGCTAAAGAAAAATAACATCTTGAACTTGAGTACTCCTAATCAACCTCTAGCACTTGTAAAATCTTCTTACTCCTTGGTTTCTCCTCTTGTACTTAAACACCCTTTCCTCAAACTTATTTAGGCATTGGAATAACTTGTTTAATAGCTAAAATGAGATTCAGAAGGTTATTGAGGGTGGTTTTCGGTTTACTAAAGTCAAGAACATGTTGCGTGAGTGTGGTTGATTCTTAAACGAGTGTAGGGAGGTAGGGATGAGATGGATCAGTTATGATGGGGTTGAAATCGAAATGAGGGAGTGGTGGTGAGGTTTTGTGTCGAGAGAAAGCAATTGGGAAAAAGAATAAGAGTTGCTTTTTTGTGATGTGGGTTACCTTCAAGTCATAGGTCTAGTTTTATAACCCCTACCTAATGAATATATATATATATATATATATATAGAGAGAGAGAGAGAGAGAGAGAGAAATGGAAATGGATGGTTGGTGTGATGGGTGGATATGGGAAAGTCTTGGATTGCTTTCTTTTATTTTGATTTTTACATATTTATATTTGGTGTAAGATTCTTTGGGATATATCTTTTACGTAGGTGTGTGTTTGCATGCATGCACCCTACCACCCTTCACCAATTTGTGTAAGTTTAGGGATGTGGGTATGTTTTGCGTGTGCACATATTGTAACAGTGAAAAGGAGAAGGGTCAGCAAAGTTTTTGGTTAAATTAAATAGGGTTGAATGTGTTTTTTATTTAGATTGACTTTTCTTTATTCTCTTTTGATGAATAATTTATTAATGCACATTCTTTGACTTGCTTTTGACATTGTGCGCATTCATCCGAAACCCCATTTATGATTTATGTAACATAGGGAAAGTACTGTTATGTTCTATATCACATGGATAAATCAATGTGTGACAGGAGGAACCAATTTCTTTTCTTTTTAATTCGAGTTAGTGAAGGGTATTCGAAATTCTTTATATCTTTAATTCAAGTTGTATGCTAAGTTGAATTTAGTTTAGAGATGTTTAGGCTTAACATTGCATTTATAATAACTATATGAGTTCAACCAAATTTCTAAGAGGTTGTGTGTGCATGTATATATATACTTATGCGAGTTGGTTTATTTAACTCAAAGTATTGTTACGCTTCGGACATGGTTCGGAGTCATATGTATGAATATTAGATAGCATGTTATTCCTATAAAATATATATGGGTTTCATTTTAATATTCAAAATACAGTATCATCAACATACGTGTGGGTGTCGAGTTATTGGGTGGGTAGTGGTAATTCCCATAACTACCAAAAGTACTTGATATGAATGCATTGGGTTACTAGACTTTGGCTGATATAATAAACATGCATGCGATTTGAGGTTCTTATGATTAATAAAAATGTTTAATTTTCTCTAATAATTTGTACGGATATTGCGGGTTGTCACATCATTCTTAGATGTCATCGTCTGAGGACACCTCTGAGTGTGCCTCCTCCTCAGCCGGCTCTTCCTCCGGTTCCTCTTCGGGTTCCTTCTCGGGATCTTCCTCGGGTTCTTCCTCAGGTTCTGCCTCAGAATCTGCTGCATTCGGGGCAATCTGCGCCCCTAGTGTGTCACAACGGGCTAGAGCTGTCGCTGCAAGGGCTCTTGCACTAAAAATTTGGTCACGCAAATCTATCATCTCTGCTTGCATTTTGTTCATTATATTCAATTGCTGAACATGAGCATCCTGAACTTCGTTCATGGCTTCGGTCAGGTAGGAAATTCTCTCTCAGACATCGATTCCATTCTCTTTCAATTCTCTCACGTTTGCTCTAGTCGAGTGCATAATGTCAACTTCACGATCCAAACAGGAGGCGAGAGCTGCGGAAGCGCGCTCCATTGGTTGGGTTAGGGGTGGTAGTGTGTTGAATGACATAGGATAGTCCGAGAGAGGTAGTGGTGGAACTTGCTCACGGTAAACAAGCCGCTCGATCAGACTTAGGCACCAACTCCAGTTACCGTTGTCCTCGTACACGTCTACAGATGGGCGGGCCTCTTCGGTGCGGGGGCTGCTAGTGTTGGGACTACTCGAGCTGATGATGGGTTGGGTAGCTGCGGTTCCTTTATTGGGGCGTGGGACACCGGGTCGGATGGTGATGATGGCGTAGACATCCTTAGAGGATAAGTCGTGTATGCACGCATTTGAGTGAATGAGGTAAAGAGATAAAGAAAACGACGGACTAAATATAATATATATATTTATATATGCAGTGCGTATAATTATAACTAATGGGTCGTTGCGGTTATAGTCTAGTATGAATGCATTTCTAGTTCGCTATAACCAATGGCTCTGATACCAATCTGTCACACCCTCAAAATCCACTAACAGAGTTTTACCGTCAGAGGGTGTGAACTAACAGGATCGGAATCATTAGTTATAATCAAACACCATAAATAAAGTTTTCAAACAACCAAGACATCAAGTCTTAAGTATAAATGCGGAAGCCTAATTTGTAAACCAAAAAGTTTGCGCCACACAGGACGACTTGAAAACCCAAGTTATTCAGATAAAAATTAAAAGAAGTTTTCAAGCGATGGCGTTTAGCGAATGCATGTTCCTATACCGCGTGCCCGCCTCTGCTACCTGAGAATAACATACTAAAAGTGTCAACAGAGGGTTGGTGAGTTCACAGGTTTATATAAATAAAGTGTTTGCGTTTACGTTTTGCGTTTTGCGTTACCAAATAGTGTTAAGTCAATTATATATCAATAGGTAGCTAACCTATCAAGCATGTATTACTAAGTGTTCGACACCGAAGCTGACTGTTTATCAATTGCCTTGCCACCATGTCAACCACGACCATGGTAATGTGTTAGCCAAGATTACACCCACTCTACCTACAGTCGAGTTTAGAGTTGGGTGGGGTTTGTCAAACCCAGTAGCACTACTTAACAGTGACTCGCTATCATACATATATTAACCGGTTCGATGTTATGAAGGACTTTGGTTGGTTTGTTTGCCACTTAGCCTTACAAGTGATATATAAAAACTAAACAAAATCTACAGCGTTGGGGTATGTTATCTCCCCCAAATAAAAGCGTTTAAAAAGAGTAAAAAGGGACGTGAAACTCACTGTTTGCGAAGATAACCAAAACGATCCGAGAAAGGTGTGCGTCACAGAAAATCCTCACTAGTGTTCTAAAAACAAAAACGAGATTTTCTAAGTATTGAACTACGAGTGAGTCCCTAGACTCGACACATACAACTTATGCATGAGATGCGTTTCGTGTTTCGTTTGTGAAATAAGTGCGACTCGACAAACACGTTGGTGATATGTTACATGTGTGAACAACTACTTAAGTGTCAAGTATTATCATTGTACATTACTAGCAAATATCTCCCACAAGGGCAATTTGGTCAAAACATAGCAAACATCGATCAGTTATGCACTTTTCATGATAATTCAAGTAATTTAGCAGCTAAATTGTCCATGCAGTTTTTCACTCGGCAAGATTACTCTATTTAATAAATCCTAACATGTCAAATAAATCACCAAAAATCATCACAGAAGCACATTTGAGTTAGGTTTCTAAAAATATTTTTATTATATTTTTATCATATACGGTTTTATCACATAAATCAAAACATTACAGTAAACACACAGCAATCATTATCATGCGCAACAGAATGTTATTTGTTATTCCCGTTAAATGACAAATCCAATCAATGCAAGACCAATTGGGTTAGATTCCTAACTCAAAATATTAACTTCCAGAAGTAGAACCAACCCATTTGGTATTGTCGTTTATGAGATATCTTAGTCGCAAAACAGCCTAACAGAAGGTCTCCCGACTCAGCCTTGCACAACAGTTTTGTAAAATAATAAAAACAAACTTTTACACTTCCAAAATTTTCAAACTCGGACTTTTCAGAAACTAGACTCGACCTAGTATATTATAGAATCAACAATCACGTCCAAATACAACACTAACATTGAGGTACAGTCAGTTAAACATGAAATTAAGAATCTGTCCAGCATCAGTTTTCATCAAAACTCAACATACAAAAAACCTATGAACTAAAAATATTCATCAACAAACAACATATTTAGCACTTAGGGTTTATGATTTGCAGGTTTAATCATGCAATTAATTTATAGAATGGGTTAGACATGGTGTTTATTTACCTAGTTATCACCTTGGATCCTTCAACAAACTTGTAAACACTTGTATGTATGTGTGTGTGCTTGTGGCTCGGTCGAACAAGAGAAGAGAGGGAGGGGGCTGCTGCCATCGCCAAGGGCAGAGGGAGAGAGGATGGGATTAGGGTTTATGATATTAACTTGTTTATATATTTATTAATTAACCTACATGTTACAACTTGCACCCTCAACTTTTAATTTAGTTTAATTCTAGCATCACTAGTCAATTACATCCATAATATGATGTTATAGATACAAGCACAAATTTACAAATATAAACGTAACACGTAATTATACCAAGTACTTGTTTATAATATTTATCGTTTGTTCACCAACGGTTTGAGTTGACTCGTGTGTGTTTCGGTGAAATTCCTAAAGAGTACTTGTGTAGTGATTGTCATGCGTCATCTAAAACCCTAACTTAAATGTAATGAGAGATGAGTTACAGTTCGTGTGATCTTAAATTTGAATTAACGGAGTTCGGATTAACGGAGTTAACCTGAAATTGACGAGTGTCACAGTTAACACCATGGTTAAAATGGACAACAACTTACTAAATAAGGAAACTTTGTTGAATGATAAATTGAAAGAACAAAATTGGATAGAACACTTAGGATGCATGAAACCCTATCAAACTAATTGAATGAATTAAACATAGAATTGTATTTAATCAAAGTGGAAGAATAAGATTTATTAGAATGATCAAATAATAAAGTTACTAAAATGGGAAACTTTGTTAAGAACAACACTTAGAAAACTTATAAAATCCATGATCCTTTGATTTGAAATATTGATTAAAAGGTCAATAAAGTTGGAAATGACATAACAGTGACTAGCTACAAAGGTATAGAAACTTCTAAAAAGCTAAAACATGATAATTGTTGAAAAGAACAAAGATTTGGATCATGAACACATAGAATCTTCTAAAAGAGAATATAAACCTTTTCTTAAAAGTAATATTTTGGAATTATTAGAAGCTTAGAAAAGTGGTTAAAGATCTGGATTTCCAAAGATATTTAATGATAATTGTATATATAAAAAAAATAACAAGCTTAACTAGTAACATTGTTAAGGTAATCTAAAATACGAACCAGGAATCGAAAAACTCGATTAATGCATCTTATGAACATATATAGTAAAAACTGAAATTTATGGTAAATTATATGTTATTATATGTGTGTTTAGCTCATAGGATGATTGATATATACTTGTACAATTTATTTGACTCGCCGGTAACTTAAACGGTTGAAAAATCGGCTTTTCGAACGAAACCGACATAACTATTAGGGACTGTTTTAGAACAACCCCTAAAGTGGTAAAACACTCATGTATAAAATAAGTTAATACATGAGAAAAGGACAAGATGATAAAACTTAGTCCTAAACGGTTCGTGTCGCGAAAACCGACACGAAAACGTTAAAAAGTTGCTACTTTAAGAAAAATATTAATAAAAATGAAAATAATATATTTTCACAAGTAAATTCCATGAACTAAAACTTGACTTGACTAATATTTATGTAACAATTAATTTCCATAATTTATAAAAACCGAAATAACGCATTTTAAGCATAAAACCGATAAAAACGACAAGAATTATGAAAAAAATAAAAGATTTATATTTTCTTAAGTATTTCCAGCAACTAAAACTTAGAATATTATTATATATTTTAAGTGTTTATTTATTTGACATAATTATTTAAATAATAGCTGATGGAAAGCTGAACTATGTGTACTCGTTTATTTGCTTATGTGCTTATGTGAACACTAAACTAGGATTAATAAACTAAAAAGGATGTTATAAAAACTAAAACCAAGTTTTATTAACAAAACGTGTACTAATATAGGACACGCAAATTCTGGAATGAAAAGCTTCAACCTGTGAGTTTCTCTATCGAACCCCCCTCGATTTTTAACTGGAAATGTTTTCAAAATGATATTTAATTGTGTTTTGGGGAAAAGCATATTCTTTATTACATATTGATTTCGTTGTTGTTTTATAAAGGCATTTTATTTTTCAAATTGGTGTATAATGCGGGATGAGTCTAGTTGGGATAAGTAACAGTTAACCCTAGAAAGGGGCACATAAATATTAGTAGATCTATAGGGGTGATGCCCCCCACTTCCATTCGCGTTAGGTTAAAAGTGGGAATATTTTGAGTATTGTATGTATCGGGTTATCAACTATGATAGTCATACGTAATGTTGTATTCTTTGCTCGTCTACAACAACTCAATCTGTTTAAGAAATAAAATGCCTACTGTTTTGTGATGTAATGACGGTAGATCATTACACACGGATTTGTTATATAATGGCGGTAAACCATTATACACGGAATATTTTGATATAATTCGGTGTGTAGTGACGATTACACACGAATTGATATCGGATTTGATTATTAAATGGATTGTGTTTTCGACTCATATATATATATATATATATACATATATATATAGACTATTTGTTATAAAGGGAAACTCACCAACACATCGTGTTGATCGATATTTTAATATGTTTTTCAGGTAAATAAATGAAGTATGAAAGCTTCGCGAAGAGCGCGAGAAAATTGTGACGTGTGTCTAAATGAAAAATGTTGACTTTATGTTGTACCTGTAAATTGAATAAAAATCGTGTAATATGACACGTGTAATAACTCGATAGTTAAATGAAGTTCAACTTTCGTTTGAAATATATACTTAAATGTAATTGGCTGAAACGGCGTCTGTCACCGCCTGAATGACTTGGTCAAAGTCTTCCGCTGTTTAAATTAAGGTATTCGGGGTGTGACAGAAGTTGGTATCAGAGCCAATGGTTATAGCGAATTATAAATTTTGGGTAAAAATTTCTAAACTATAACACGTGTATTCAAACACACGATTTTCCCTTCTCGCGAAACAAAAGTATAATCAATTAAATGATTATATATATATATATATATTTTTTTTTTAAATAAAATAATAAAATAAATAAATGAAAATAATAATAATAAGTAAATAAATAAAATTGTAAAGTTTAAAGTTAAAGGTTATATCTATATGAATATATCTATTTACTAGTGATTACTTAGTACAGATTATTTTACATGTCACAAAAGCCTAGTTCACACACTAATATCCAGATTCGCAACACCGATAGTAGGTCGAAAGGACCACCTCCAATGACCTCTGTTGTGACATCAATCGTGCACCCCCAGTGCACTTTCTGCAAATATTAATATTCCTTTTAGATAAATTATTCGCACACACTCATAGAGCCTAGTACCCACTAACCTTAGGTCATATTTCATTTTCCTACGTTAGATCCGTTTGAAATCGTTGAAAGATGACGATGCGACCCTACCTCTTCAGATTCTCATGATGCGTAACTCCGTTATTAATATTGTTGTTGTTTTAACTATTAGAACCTATTTAGGGAATACTTAGACTTCTAGCAACTCTCTCTTATTACTCTAGTTAGATATCTTAGATGTTCTGGTAAGGAAAATTTGAAAACTTGTGATTGGTGGTGTTACGTATTCACACCTAACAACTCTCTCTTATTACTCTAGTTAGATATCTTAGTAGTTATTTTAGTAACTCTAAACAAGTACGATGATTATCCATTATCACGATGATCTTTTGGGCTAATTTATTGATTATTATGTGGTTGTGAATATTTCCTATATTTATTCACACGCCTTTAATAATTAATAATGACCTTTGTGTATTTCTGCTATTCGAAAATAATAGAAATGACAATAAAATACTCAAAATAAGACAAACACCTGCCATTAGAAGATCTAAGTTATTGACCATCTTTGAAAAATTAGTTCAACAAGTCACACAATACATTGAAGCAACAATCAAGGACGTAGTGAAAATAAAGACACTAGCAATGGAGCTACTATTTGAAATCCACTAGGAAGGGTAAGATTGAAAGTGTCTATAACCCAATAATATGCATTAAGTTGAACATTAGGTAAACAAGAAATGTGGTGATAGCGATAAGCAAACCCAATGTTAAAAAAAAATTCGGTAGATAGCGATAAGCAAGCCCAATGTTGAACAAGAAATTCGGTAGATAGCGATAAGCAAACCCAATGTTGAACAAGAAATTCGGTAGATAGCGATAAGAAAACTCAATGTTGAACAAGAAATTCGGTAGCTAGCAATAATCAAACCCAATATTGTTTTGATAAATGAGCGACACACCCAAAAAGGATTGTTCCAAGTTCAAAATTAGAATGCTAGAGATAGATCCATGAAAACCCGTAAGGATTCACTTAGTTATCACTGAATAACCATTATGTTCTTGTACCTATCAATACTAGGGCCAGATTAAGTTTGATCTTTAAACGATTAGGGTTATATCTTGCTAGAATACCAATCGACTTAGATAAAAGGTATTCATTAAGTTATTTATGGAAAACCGCTATAGTCATCCGTGACTGTAATCTTTCGATAGAAACCAATAACCTCCGTAATGATCTATATACCTATTAAATTAGACAACCTTGATATAGGCATAGGCTAATTATCCAAAAAATCATGCTAAGGTTGTGGGTTTAGAAAGGCTGGTACGTTTACCACTCGCCGGTGTTTAACTCTAGCAATCCATGGTGATTAGTGTGATACCGAATTGATGATTGTTATCAAGACACACGAATTATTACATAAAGAATACCCTACACCTTGAGATATACCTACAAGTCAAGATTTATCTAGAAGTTTTACCCATAGATTTTTCTAGATAATTCCCGTCAAGACACATCAAATTTAGACTAGATCTTGTACAAAATGTCGCACAGATATCTAGATCTCCGTACAGATTGGCGTCATTAGAAAAACAAAATCTATTCAAACAACTCAAAGAAACTTGAACTGAACAAACTGACCATTAAAATTCGATGCCCATTATCGAGAATTGATGATCTATTTGATTAGTTTCAAGGTGGACCTGATCCATACCTGAAGATCGACTTACCAACTAGATATCAATAGAATAGGACCTTCTAAAGACATTTAGAAACACGATAGGACCATTATAAGTTTGTAAGTCATACCTGTCAGATTGACAAATAAGTCGTAATGTTCTTGAATATCATGAATAAGATATGCAAATCCTACCTGGATGATATAAGCATATTTACTCATGAACCAAGAAAATTCAGGAACAACACTTTAAACTGAATTGATGATAGCTGACGAATGAAAAATTGCATTCTCTAAGTATGATCCCTAGAATTAGGAAATTCATTGTGTTGGGCACATAATCAGTAAGAAAGGTATAGACGTAAAGATTGAAGCAATTAAGGATTTGGAGGCACCAAGGTCTCCTACCGAAGTGCAACAATTTTTAGGCCTTACTGAGAATTATTGGAGATGTGTAGTTAAGATTAGCTTGACCTTTGATGATATTAACCCAAAATGATAAGAAATATGCCTGAAATAATAAGATAAGAGGAAGCTTCTCAATTATTGAGCCATAATTCTGTAAGGCACTATCTTGCCCCTCCCAGAAGGAGCACATAGATTTGTAGTGATTGCGATGTTTTACGCTTAGGTCTTGTATGCATGCTTATGTAGAAAGACAAAAGATGATAGTCTATGCATCATGATAAGTCAATGTGCACAAGAAGCCTTATGCAAGTCACATTTTTTAGCTAGGAGTTGACGTTTTTACTCTTAAAACCTGAAGACACCCTCTTTATGGAACAAAGTGTAGGAAATACACCAAGCATAAGGGTATTCTATGTAGCAGAGCTTAATATGGGACAACCCATGGAAGTAGACCTACTTAATTATTATAATTGCGATATTCGTTACCACGCAGGTAAAATGAATATTGTAGCTAATGATTTAAAAGAAAAGAAAAGCCTTTACATATATGAACGTTGGGATTAACGTTACAAACAAGTCTTACAACTGAGATTGGAAAAGTACAAGGGAAAGCCTTGAAAGAAGAGAAATCTAAAACGATTGAATAGAGTTTAGATGCCTCGATATGAAGATTTATGTGAATTGGTATTAGACGAACACATAAGTCTAAATTCTCAATTCATCATAGATTTCATAAAGAACTCTCACAAACACCTAAGGAAGCATGACACTCTTTAGGTAAAGTAAATCGATTAGTTCATTCTCTGCCCATTACGAAAAAGATAAGATGGAGAAATGATTGATTCCCGACGGAAAGAATACTAGAGTAATCTTGTAATGTAAATTGACAATTATGGTTCTAGAACATAATTGTGAATTTACAGGTGCATTTGAACTCTAATATGGCTTTCTATGTCAAGGATCGGGTTAACTCTCCAAGAATCTATGAAATACTCGCCTACCATTGGCTTATTTTCTTTAAGCAATTATCTTCAAGTGTTACAATTTCTCAATTGGGAGCCTTATACGGAAATAGAATTTCTCAACCATCACATTTCTAAGCTAAGCTAGAGGGAAGTTAAGTTTTCATTATATTGGACTCTTTCGAAATCGCCAATCGAGCTGGTCCAATTGTGTGTAGGCGCGAATTACCTCTGACAATTAGTAGAATTATTGACACGTTCCATGCATTAAATTTAAGGAAATGTCTATCTGACAAATCGCTAATCATTCCTATCAACAAGAGTCCATGAGAACATCATGATTCGATTCATAGAAGAACCTACATAATAAGAACATTCATAAGTTTAGGCGAAATTTAATCAAGTTAATCAGAGTCAAGTGGAATTCAAGACTTGGTCCTGAGTTCACTTGAAAATATCTTCAACAGATGAATATACCTTCATCTATCTCTGGTAAGATCATACTCGAGTACTACCTCCTAAATTTTCGGGACGAAAATTCTTAAAGGAGGGGAGAATGTGACACCCGACTAAAAATTAGCCTAAACCGCAACTAATATAATCTCTATTAGCAACAAAATTTCGTCATTGTGAGAAAAATATTCTTTATTAGTGAACAAGACGTTTCAAAGTCAACAAAAAGTGCAAAAATCACCACGTAACGAGCCTGGCGTGGAATAACCTTGGGTAACGAGTAAAAAAGTAAATAAATCCTTAAAGAGGCTAAATGATCTCGAAAAATTAAAATACATGTTAAAGTAGTTGAGAAAATGTATAAACTTAATTTTAGAAGGCTCGAATCACAAAAATTGCAAAATAAGTAACCCGAGTGTCGGTGGACGACCCGGTAAGGACCCAATTTCAACAATTTCCAAATATTAGTTTCTTAGGCTTGTATTATCAACAATCCAATTTCGTTCAAAGTCTAACAAAAATTATTAAAAACGGGATTCGTTTGATTAGCTAAAATTCGTTAGACGTTAAAACGGAAACTTAAGATTATTGTTTAAACACCTACTTACAAACCCAAACCCATGTGCCACCACCCATTGTTTTCTTAAAACCAACACCCACACATGGCACTTGTAATGATTACCATAATCATTACCATAACACTTGGAAGGCTTCATTTGTTGACAACACACCCATCCAATGATTAAACCTTCTAGAAGTAAATGTGTTGTATCATTATCATCCACATACCTTTCATCTCCAATCATTACCCTAATCATTTCCTTATGTGTTGGCATCCCCAACACCACACATATTTCAACCCACTCACTCCCTTTCACTCTATAAAAACCACAGCACACCCACACTTTTAAACCCACACAAATCAAATTTTAAACATAAACACACATACTAATTAAGAGTTATGAAAATATAAATCAAAGAACAGGAGAAGATTAAGCTACTAAGAAGGATTAAGCTAGGAGGCACACTACACCACTCACTCTTAACACTATTTTCATCTTTCAAAATCTCAATAAACAAGTAAGTCTTATGTTAAGATTAATTAAGTATTGGTTATGGATATACAAGGTTTGATGTTCTTGAGTTGATTGAACGATTGAAAGCTTGAATAAGTGAATAGGTATGTGTGTGTGTATGTTTCGTGTGTGTGTGTGTGTGTGTGTAATTGGGATAATCAAACTCATTACGCATGCACACATTTATCCTAAAGATCCAACATTGATTGCTAAGCTTGATTTTAAGTGTAAGGCCCTATTACCGGTGCCCTACTTTGGACGTTGGATTTACTCATAAACACAGTTCTAAATATCAGAGTTAATTAAAACATTCGCGGAATATTAAAAACTTTCATAAACATTACAATCAAATCCATAACTTTGTCTTTAACGAACATATTGTCTTTCGAATCAAAAACATTAATTAAAAACGTCTTAGGTCTTCAGATGTCGGACTCTTATTCTTCCGCCATGTGCCCCCACTCAAGCCACATTCTACTCACCTGCGTGCATACTAATCATACCGCATACAACACATTCATAACTACATACTTTCATGCATACTTCATACTTTCATACTTGCATAACCATACCTTACGTTTTAAAGAGCATTACGCCCTATAACCTTCGCATATATTATTAGGGTGTGCAACCCTTTAACCTTCGCATATATTATTAGGGTATGCAACCCTTTAACCTTCGCATATATTATTAGGGTATACAACCCTTTAACCTTCGCATATATTATTAGGGTATGCAACCCTTTAACCTTGCCTTACCTTTCATATTATATCCATACATTTAATACCATACATATCATAGTCGTACATACTTCCTTATACACATACACATATCATACATTCTACACTATACTTGCCTTAACAATACGTGCAATACCCGAAGGTCGTTCACGTACTGTCAAGCACACATACATAACTATCACAATCGTCATTAAGACATACACTTACCATTTAAGGTTCTAGTTCAATTATAACCCACAATGAACGGGGGTCCGGGGGCAGCGCCCCTGGTAGCGGGGTTCTAGGGGCGGCAACCCCTAGCGGGGTCCAAAGGGCAGCCCCTAGCGGGGTCCAAGGGTCAGCTTGGAAAAATTTTATTTTCGTTAACTGTCTTAACACATTTTTCATTTGGATTTTAAATTATCATCCAATTCGTTAACTCATTCGTTATAACGAATTAAGCCTAATTTGTTATCCTAATTCGTTATTGCCTAACTCGTTATCTTATCATCATCTGATTCGTCATTCCAATTCGTTATCTGAACATGCCCTGATTCGTTACCTTATACATAACGAATTGGCGAGTAACGAATCACCTGATTCGTTATCTGGTTCGTTAGCTGATTCGTGATTCTGGTTCTTCGTCTAATTCGTTATCTTAGTATAACGAATGGATAGATTCGTTATCCATTGACACGAATAAGTCCCATTCGTTATGTACGCGTAACGAATTGATCATTCCTAACGAACTACCATCAGTTCTTATCCAGATCTTTGGCTATAGGGTCAAAGTAAAAATTGATAAGAACATCCGCAATCAAACTTATCCAGATCTGCAATTAGCACCTCAAATCTCAACGAAATAACACGAGTTTGGTATCCATGAACTCGTAATCGCATCGCCTACAAAGCCTACTCACCAAATCAACCCAAAATTTACGTAAGGGGTGAGATTTGCCCAGTATAAACCCGATTGTTCGTTTGACAGATTACCCTATCACGGGTTAACAAATTTCAATGAGAATTAGTTCGTTTGATAAGTTTTCGTCACATTAATACTGATCTAATATTTCCCAAATGAATCCGAACCTAAATGAACGATTTCTAGATATAAACGTACCTTAAACGAGTCGGGTTATGAACATGTTCTAGTCTTGATGTTGTCTTGGTTCGTTTCAACGTTCTAGCACCAATAATCTCGGGTTTTCGCTTTCGGATCTTGACTTGGGTTGTAGGATAGTGTTAGTGTGTGTTTTTAATGGTGTAGGTATGGTGTAGAGATGGATAAAAATAGAAAGGCTTAGGGTTTAAGGGGTATTTATACTCCCTTAAGCCCATGGCCCTAAGGCCCATTCCATATTTTATTCCATCATCTAAAGTTCAAACCCGCCTTCTATTAGTTTATTTATCTAACCCGATAAACGACACACTATTAAACAAACGAAACTTATTTTATAAATCTTATCAAAATCAGGATGTTACATTAAGTATTGTTGGATCTCTTGATTGTTTGTTATAAACTTGAATAAACTCAATATTAGGATTTGATATTAGAATAGATTTTGGAATTTGGATGGATTGTTGAATTAAGAAATGATATGGAATAAGCTAATTGAAAATAAGATAGGATATATGCTAGAATCAATAGTTGGTACTTGAAGATTAACAAGGAATGTTAAAGTTGCTAATTAAGGAAACTTTAATTTAAGAAAAGTTGAAATTTGGATTTTGATGTGAATACTTGTGATGAATGTGATCAATATGCGATTAATAACAACTTTGAACTAAGATAGGGTGCATGATTAGAATCATGGATTAGTTAACACCTTGGTTAAAATGGACAACAACTTACTAAATAAGGAAACTTTGTTGAATGATAAATTGAAAGAACAAAATTGGATAGAACACTTAGGATGCATGAAACCCTATCAAACTAACTGAATGAATTAAACATAGAATTGTATTTAATCAAAGTGGAAAAATTAGATTTATTAGAATTATCAAATAATAAAGTTACTAAAATGGGAAACTTTGTTAAGAACAACACTTGGAAAACTTATAAAATCCATGATCCTTTGATTTGAAATAATGATTAAAAGGTTAATAAAGATGGAAATGACATAAAAGTGACTAGCTACAAAGGTATAGAAACTTCTAAAAAGCTAAAACATGATAATTGTTGAAAAGAACAAAGACTTGGATCATGAACACATAGAATCTTCTAAAATAGAATATAAACCTTTTCTTAAAAGTAATATTTTGGAATTATTAGAAGCTTAGAAAAGAGGTTAAAGATCTAGATTTCTAAAGATATTTAATGATAATTGTATATATAAAAAAATAACAAGCTTAACTAGTAACATTGTTAAGGTAATCTAAAATACGAACCAAGAACCGAAAAACTTGATTAAGGCATCTTATGAACATATATAGTCAAAACTGCAATTTATGATAAATTATATGTTATTATATGTGTGTTTAGTTCATAGGATGATTGATATATACTTGTACAATTTATTTGACTCGCCGATAACTTAAACGGTCGAAAAATCGGCTTTTCGAACGAAACCGACATAAATATTAGTGACTGTTTTAGAACAGCCCCTAAAGTGGTAAAACACTCATGTATATAATAAGTGTCGCGAAAACCGACACGAAAAAGTTAAAAAGTTGCTATTTTAAGAAAAATATTAACAAAAATGAAAATAATATATTTTCACAAGTTAACTTATGAAACGTGACTAATATTTATGTAACAAGTAATTTCCATAATTTATAAGTTATATTTTTAAACGAAAAACCGAAATAACACATTTTAAGCATAAAACCGACAACAATTATGAAAAAAATAAAGGTTTAATATTTTCTGAAGTTTTCCAGCAACTAAAACTTAAAATATAATTATATATTTTAAGTGTTTATTTATTTGACATAATTATTTAAATAATAGCTAACGGAAAGCCGAACTATGTGTACTCGTTTATTTGCTTATGTGCTTATGTGAACACTAAACTAGGATTAATAAAATAAAAAGGATGTTATAAAAACTAAAACCAAGTTTTATTAACAAAACGTGTACTAATATAGGACACACAAATTCTGGAACGAAAAGCTTCAAGCTTTGAGTTTCTCGATCGAAACCCCCTCGATTTTTAACTGGAAATGTTTTCAAAACGATATTTAATTGTGTTTTGGGGAAAAGCATACTCTTTATTACATATTGATTTCGTTGTTGTTTTATAAAGGCCTTTTATTTTACAAATTGGTGTATAATGCGGGATGAGTCTAGTTGGGATAAGTAACAGTTAACCCTAGAAAGGGGCACATAAATATTAGTAGATCTATTGGGGTGACGCCCCCCACTTCCATTCGCGCTGGGTTAAAAGTGGGAATATTTTGAGTATTGTATGTATCGGGTTATCAACTATGATAGTCATACGTAATGTTGTATTCTTTGATTGTCTACAACAACTCAATCTGTTTAAGAAATAAAATGCCTACTGTTTTGTGATGTAATGATGGTAGATCATTACACACGGATTTGTTGTATAATGGCGGTAGACCATTATACACGGAATATTTTGATATAATTCGGTGTGTAGTGACGATTACACACGAATTGATATCGGATATGATTATTAAATGGATTGTGTTTTCGACTCATATATATATATATATATATATATATATATATATATATATATATATGGACTATTTTGTTAAAAAGGGAAACTCACCAACACATCGTGTTGATCGATACTTTAATATGCTTTTTAGGTAAATAAATGAAGTATGAAAGCTTCGCGAAGAGCACGGGAAAATTGTGACGTGTGTTTAAATGAAAAATGTTGACTTTATGATGAACTCGTAAATTGAATAAAAATCGTGTAATATGGCACGCGTAATAACTCTAATGGTTAAATAAAGTTTAACTTTCATTTGAAATATATACTTAAATGTAATTGGCTGAAACGACGTCTGTCACCGCCCGAAAGACTTGGTCAAAGTCTTCCACTGTTTAAATTAAGATTTTCGGGGTGTGACAGAAGTTGGTATTAGAGCCAATGGCTATAGCGAATTATAAATTTTGGGTAAAAATTTCTAAACTATAACCCATGTATTCAAACACACAATTTTCCCTCCTCGCGAAGCAAAGGTATAATCAATTAAATGATTATATATATATATATATATATATTTTAAATAAAATAATAACAATAATAAATAAATAAATGAAAATGATAATAATAAGTAAATAAATAAAATTATAAATTTTAAAGTTAAAGGTTATATCTAGAATATCAAACGCCTCGATACACTGCTCGGAAAAGATGAATGGAGCATCTTTCTCCAGAAGTTTGGTCATGGGTCTCGTGATCTTAGAAAACTCTTTGATGAACTGGCGGTAGAATCCGACATGACCTAGAAAACTCCAAATGGTTCTCACAGAAGTGGGCGGGGGAAGATTAGAAATGGTCTCATCATTCGCTCGGTCAATCTCTATCCCCGCACTCGAAATTCGATGCCCCTGAACAATGCCCTCGTGAACCATGAAATGACACTTCTCCCAGTTAAGAACTAGGTTGGTGTCAACGCATCGAGACATCATCCTCTCCAGATAAGACAAACAATGATCGAAGGAACTCCCAAATACAGAAAAATCGTCCATGAACACCTCCATGGAGTCCTCGATCATATCATGGAAAATGGCCACCATACACCTATGGAATGTGGCCGGTGCGTTACACAGTCCGAACGACATACGTTTATTGGCAAACGTTTCGTAAGGACAGATAAAAGTGGTTTTCTCCTGGTCATCGGGAGCAATCGGAACCTGGAAGTACCCGGAGAAACCATCTAGGAAGCAGTAGTATTGCTGACCTGCCAAACGCTCCAACATTTGATCAATGAAATGGTAAAAAAAAGTGTCTTTCCTAGTGGCATATTCAGTCTGCGATAGTCGATGCAGACTCTCCATCCAGTCACAGTTTTAGTGGGAATGAGCTCGTTCCTCTCATTGGTGACGACAATAATGCCACCCTTTTTAAGAACCACTTGAACTGGACATATCCAAGCACTATCAGAAATGGGGAAAATGATCCCCGCAGCAAGGAGTTTAATGATCTCTTTCTTCCCGACATGTTGCATTTTCGGATTAAGCCGCCTTTGCGGCTGAACGACAGTTTATCCTCCATGAGGATTTTATGAGTGCAAAACGAAGAGTTGATACTCTTAATGTCGATAATCTTCCATGCAATCGCCTCCTTGTGCTCTCGTAGAACCCTCAACAACTTCTCCCTCTCAACCTCCGTCAAAGCAGATGCAATAATAACCGGCAGCTTCCTCTCTTCATCTAAAAACGCTACTCAAGATGGGCATGCAAATCATTAAGCTCTAAAGAAGAAGGACTCTCGATGGAAGGTCGGTCCATAGGATCATCTCATATGATCTCAGCAGACATGCTAGATTCAGGTCCATGTGACTCGGTGTCGTCATCCAAGGACTGATCGGTCATGGCAACCATCTCAATCTATGGAATCTCCCTATCGAGAATCTGAGTGTCGGAGGCACTCCACAGATCTCGCTGAAAAACCCTCCAACATGTTCCATGATGGTATCGATGAAGTATAAGGAGTCATCAGCAAACTTGGGGTGTTTCAGTGACTGTCGAACGTCAAAGGTGACGTTCTCATCCCCAACTCTCAAAATCAACTTACCCTCGCAGACGTCGATCAACGCCTGTGCAGTAGCAAGGAATGGTCGGCCTAAGATAAGTGGGACACTATCATCATCGTTCATGTCCAAGATGACAAAGTCCACCGGTAAGATGAACGTGTCGACACGAACAAGCATGTTCTCGACCACCCCTCGGGGGTATTCCACAGAACGATCAGCAAGCTGGATACTCATCCGGGTAGGCCTCGTTTTTCCTAAACCCAATTTGCGATACATGGAATACGACATGAGATTAATACTGGCACCAAGATCTGCCAGCGCATAAACAACCATATCATCACTCAAGATGCAGAGAATCGTGAAACTCCCAGGATCAGACATCTTCTCTGGTAACTTTCTCTGCAAGACTGCAGAACAATTAGCACTCAAAGGGATGGAAGAGACCTCAGCTAACTTCTCAGTATTCGAAAGAATATCCTTAAGGAACTTTGCATATTTCGGCATTTGAGTGAGTTCCTCAAGGAATAGGATGTTAAGGTGAAGCTGCTTCAAAAGATCAAGAAATTTGGTGTTCTGCTCCTCGTCTCTATCCCTGCGGAGTCTCCTGGGATATGGAACTCTAGGTTTGTAGACTCTCGCTGGTGTGCTAGGTAACTGTTAGTCCTCGACCTGTGTTGTACTTCCTGGGTTGCGCCTCTGATGCACCTTGGCCGGTGGAGACTCCAACTAAATCTCCTCATCCACCTGCTCCTCTCCATCGACTGCAGGCTCCTCACTGACTCCTCTCGTCACCTCCTAAATCATGGGCTCGCTACGTGCCCCTGCACCGCTCCTCGCCGTCACAGCCTTTGCGAATCCCTTCGGATTTTTCTCAGTATTGCTCGGAAGTGTTCCTGGCGATCTCTCGTTTAATCGACTCGCAATCTTCCCCATATGACACTCGAGATTCTGAATGGATGCCCCCTGATTCCTCATGAATGACTCGTGCTCCGAAATTTCTATTGAGTCTCTTTGTGATGGGAGTCCTCTCGAGTCATAAGTTGCGACAGCATCTGTGTGTGTTGTGCTATCATCTCCTCTAACATGGGCTTCTTCTCCCCACTACTCGCTCCCTCACCGGAATCCTTGAAAAGACTCTGATGCTACTGGAAGCCGGACTGATTTCCGTTCCTCCAGTTGAAATTTTAATTACCTGTCCACCCCGAATTATAAGAATTGAAAGAATTTTGATTTCGGTTCGGATTACTAACAAAGTGTACTGCCTCCTCCTCGAAACCTACGGGGCACTGAACGGTATCATGTCCTCCTCAATAGATCTCACACAGCTTACTCTTCACCTTTCTCCTGCAAGTCCTTCACAATCTTTGCCAACGCCTCAACCTGTGCCGCAAGTGTGGTGGTCGTGTCGACCGAATGTATGCCACGTGATAGGGAGTCAAGGGTCTTGTTGCTCTTGGCGGGTGGTCGCTGGTATCCACTCATTGCTAACCCATTAAACAAAGCAATGCACTCATCCGTATCCTTATTTGTCAAAAAATTACCTCCTGCAGCCGTGTCTAGCATACTCTGGGTTGCATATGTCACTCTGTTATAGAACTTCTCAACAACTGCCCAGTCTTGCATGTCATGGTTCGGACATAAAGCAAGTAGATTTTTAAATCTCTCCCACACCTCGTAGAAACTCTCGGTGTCCTCCATCTGGAAATAATGAATCTGATTACGCAAACGAGTGGCCTTAGCCGGAGGATCGTATTTCTCAAGAAACCGGGTCTGCATGGCCGCCCAAGTAGCAATGGATCCCTGTGGGAGAGACTCAAGCCACAAACTCGCATGATCAACGAGTGAGAACGGAAAGACGCGGAGTTTGATGGCGTCTTCGGATACGCCAGCAAGATGGAAAGTGTCGTAAATACATGAATTGCGAGTGAGATGAGAATGCGGGTTTTCGTGGAGCAAGCTGTGAAATTGAGTAGACCGGGCGGGCCCCGGTATACAACTGTCCTCCTCTGTGGTGGAACTGCGTCGCCCATAATCCTATCCCTAGTGACGGATTCAGAAAAAGTCGGAGAAGAGGATGTATTACCAACGGACGTAGAAGAACTAGAAGACGGTCTGCTACGGCGTCTCTATCTAGTTCGGAAAATCCCTCAGATTCAGGCGGTCCTAGAGATCGAGTACGTCGTATGCAACTATTAAAATAAACAAAAGAAACTAAAACAAGCTAAACTATTTAAACAAATCAAAAGCAAAACAAGGTAAGTCCTAACTCGAGTCGTTCTTAATACGCCTCAAACCATGTCCCCGGTAACAGTGCCAAAAACTTGATGTGTGTCTAATGAATGCTTTTTCTATGTAACTCACAACTAAGCTTTAAATTTATAAAACAGAAACTCCTAATGACTCCACACACAACCAGCAAGTGTACCGATCTTAAGTAGTATAGAACTAAGGAAGTCCGAGTATCGAACACGAGGACATGTGAAAACGTCTATGATCACTAACCCTAAACAAGACCTTCCTAAAAATAATACTTTTTAAATGATTTTTAAATAATTAAATACTTGACCTAACTTACTTTAACTAAATTAAAAGACTTAACTTAACAAGACTCAACGAGACTTTACGAATGAGACTGACAATGGAGAAAACGTCTACCTAGGTAAGAATCATATTGAAGGTCTAACAAGCTAATGGACTGAATAATCTCACGACACCGGTATCTAAGGATGACACAACTAAGGTTCGCTCAAGAAAGCTAGATCACCTCTCGGTCTCACTAACCAACCCTAACTTACACCTAATTGATTTTAAGAACAAACCGGGAAACGAATTGCTAAAGTGTTCTAATGTCAACTCTCCTCTCGGTCTCACCGACACACGACCCTAATGGAAACGAATACTACGCAACCAAGGATAAAGTAACAATTTGGTTTAACTTAAACTAGACCAACTAATCGCTCACAAACCCAAACCCGACAAGAACCGAACCCGCTCTCGCGCGATCCTAATCATGACAATAAAAGCTATGAGACGAATTTACTTCATATCACCTCTCGGTCTCTAAGAAGGTGCCTACCCGCTGCATCTAATCAATTGACACACCCACTTAAACCCTACGGTTGTACTTCCCGCAAACAATCTCTAAACACAAATTAAAGAGTCAAACAAGCAATAATCAATCAAAACTAATTCAATCAATCAAAGCAAGGGGTATATGAGTATAATTAACAAAATCACAGCCAAGAAACACAACCTAATTCAATATTAAACCAAACTTTCATTAACAACTCAAGTCATGATGATCAAACAATCCATATTACTTACTAAAACCTTACAATATTCATCAAACCTAGGTAGAACTAACAACTTTAGCCTAACATGATTTTTGGACAGCAGATATATCTTATTATAAACACCATGTTAATCATCATAAACATCATATTAACCATTCAACAATCTATTAAGATCATACACAATCCACTTTTTAGTTCAATTGCAAAAGAAATCAATCAATTGCAAAAGAAATCAAGTTTAAATATCAAATCAACAAGTATGAACCTTGAACAAGAAAGTAAAGTTTATAGATTGTTTACTACCAATTGGGGCTGAGTTTATTGATTAATAACAACCCTAGCTGCTGTCCCGAATCACCTTTGGCTTTCTTCTTCTTTCCTTAGCTCACCACAATTCTAAAACCGAATTTTCCCTTGTGAATATGGCTGGTTTGATCAGAAGTTTTAGAGGTGTTAGAGATTATAATTTTCTTTGTTATTGTTGCTGGCCATGAGTTTTTATTCAGCCACACAAAATATGTATGTATGTTTCCTTAAAGGCGACAACTCCCAAGATCCCTCCTATGCCGACCACTAACTTTGAATTTTTTTTTCTTTGTAAATTTCCGATCAGCAATTCTTGAGAGCTGCTAGGGTGCTTCAACAAACTTTATAATTCTTGTTGTCCACTTCCGATCGCAGCTCTCTGTATGAGTGTTAGGGTTTTTTTCTTTTTTTTATTATCTTAATATAATATCATGTAAGGCTTTGATCTTATGGGCTTGGGTCAGGCCTTGAGTTTTAGTCTTCAAACTTGATCATAAAGGCCTCCAATGTCTTCAAAAATTTGAACCTTTTTCTCTTGTAAAATTCATAACCTACACAGTTATTGTACTTTGTAAAATCATATAAAAAACAAGCCATAACTATTATTTATTATACGATTAAGCACTTCAAACATGATAAAAAGGTACGGAAGTAAGTGTGTTTTACATCACATCAAAACTTGAAGAGGAGAATGATCTTGAATGGCTAGTCTTCAATGGAGAAGATCCTCAAGCTTGTATACCCCAAACCTCCAACAAAGCACCCTTGATTTGCTAGGATTTCACTTTGCAAAACCTCACTTCTTTTGCACCTCCTTCTTTGGCCGAAAAATAATGGAGAGAAAAGAGAGAGTTTACTTGTGTGTGAGAGAGAAATAATAGATGCAACCAATGCGCAATTTTTGGCAAATGAGAATACTTGCATGTTATAGGGATACGTGAGATAATAAAGGATGAGAGAGAAAGACTTTCCCTTCTAAAATTTAAACTCACTTGTTCCATGTTTATGTTATATTTGTTACGTGTCACAAAATGTAACATAACATAATGTAAGTAACATGCTTCATGCTATTTAACCAATTTAAATAACATTATAAAATATCTTCTCTCAAAATATAAATTATACATATACTTTATTTATTACACAAGTGAAAATATTTAGAAACTCATTTTCTAAATATCGTGAGTGCTGATATTTATTTGTTATATCATATCTTAAAATAAATATCATGGGTGTTTGTCTAGCTTGTTATTGGGTATGACCCGACTTGGATCATAACGTACTAGCCACATCAACTCTAATATGTGTCTTGGGCAGACTGATTCCAACAATCTCCCACTTGCACAAGATACATAGAAGATTAATGGAAATAGCAAATACCGCCTAACAACGGTTTACTACCCCTAATACGTATGACGAAGTGCCATTCAATAGCATCATTCTCTTCAAGTCCCACACTTGAAAATGATTTAGGTGAATCTATCATTTATCCGTTTGCCACAGATATCATGTCAAATCTAGAGACATAGTGTGATCATTCTCTGTTGATTCAACTTATCAGGCGTTAGACATCTTACTCTCAACGAATAAGAAGGACAAATCCCCTTTTGACTACATACGTCTCTCACAATCACCTTGTACTACACTTGAGCTTAACCTTATGTACTGTCATGTTTCAGGGCAGTGAAGAACTAAGTCAAAGTATAATACTTGGTGAATATCAAGACCCAATATGTATCTCAGGTCGGAGGATACTATGATATTCTCCTTTACTCAAATTTACTTATGATCACCAATCACAATGATTCCATGCAGTAACATTTGAGGGCGGGTCAGTCCAATATTTATATCCCATAAATATCTATGAACCTTGGCAGCAAACCCTTGCTCTATATTCATACCTTATGAATATCCACCAATCCAAGTTCATAATAGTCTTACCTTCATATTTGTTCCCACAAATATGAACGACTACGGACATTTAGAATAATTAACATATTCACGGATTTAAACATGCTAAAATGGAACATAACTCAAATGTCATAATCATAAACCATAATTATATGAATGAGTCAAAATAATAATTGTTCCAATATCCAAATACAAAATAGATCAAATCCAATCACTAGAATATCGAAATCCTAAGGCACAAGTATGACCTTCATGCTTTGGCCTTTCTAGGAGCTTCTTGAGCAGATCCGCAACGTTTTGATCAGTGTGAACTTTGCGAATACATATCTTTCCTTTTTCAACTTCATCCCTTATGTAGTTGAATCTCCGCTCAATGTGCCTTGTCTTTTGATGTGCACGGGGTTCCTTGATTTGAGCAATCGCACCCTCGTTGTCACAAAATATCTCTAGAGGGTCCTGAATGGTATGGACTACCCTTAGATCGGCAATGAACATGCTAATCCACGCAACTTCTTGAGCTGCTAATGAGGCGGCGATGTATTCCGATTCAGTGATGGACAATTCTACCACATCTTGTTTTGCGCTCTTCCAAGAGAGTGCACCACCATTCATAACAAAAACATATCCCAATTGTGATCGAGAATCATCTCGATCAGTTTGGAAACTCGCATCCATGTAATCCTTTACAACGAGTTCCTCCTCACAAGAGCCATATATTAGAAACATATCCTTAGTCCTTCTAAGGAATTTCAATATGCTCTTAACCGCCATCCAATAGCTACTTCCCGGATAATGTTGGAATCTACTTATCATGCTTAACGCGCATGACACATCCCGTCTAGTGCATATCATTGCATACATGATGGTTCCTATAGCCGAAGCATATGGAATTGCTTTCATTTTCTCTTGCTCATCCTTTGAGCTTGGACATTGAGTCACACTGAATACCGTTCCTCTTTGAATATGTACCACACCTTTCTTTGAGTTTTCCATCTTGAACCTTTTCAAGATTTTAAAATTTTATCTATGTATGCACTTTGATTTAAACCTATCAACCGCCTTGATCTATCCCTATAGATCTTTATTCCCAAAATATAGGCGGCTTCACCAAGATCTTTGATGGAAAAACAACTCCCAAGCCAGGCTTTTACACCTTCCAAGGTTGGAATGTCATTTCCAAATAGTAGTATGTCATCAACATATAATACTAAGAAAGTAATAATGCTCCCACTAGCTTTCTTATACACACAAGCCTCATCAGCGTTCTTGATGAATCCAAATTTCTTAACGTCTTCATCAAAATGGTGATTCCAACTTCTAGATGCCTATTTCAATCCATAGATTGACTTCTTTAATTTTCATACTTTATTAGGATGTTGTGGATCAACAAAACCTTCGGGCTGAACCATATAGACATCTTCCTCAAGATGTCCATTTAGAAAATCGGTTCTGACATCCATTTGCCAAATCTCATAGTCATAATATGCGTCTATGGAAAATAATATGCTTATTGACTTTTGCATATCGTTTTCTTCTTGAAAACCCACTTACTTCCAACCGGCTTGGAGTTAAGCGGTGGTACAACCAAATCACATACTTGATTGTCATGCATGGATTGCATCTCAACGTTCAAGGCTTCAAGCCATTTGATTCCAAGAGACCATTCTTTTGAAGTGTATGTATGCCATCTTTGTTTATGTGACCAAGGCAACAATGCGAAAGATAAGTCGTACTCAAATCCATTTTGAGTTTCTTGGTGCTAGATTGGTACAACAAGTTATCAATAGATGTGTTATCATGAACGAATTCACAAGTGCCATTAGACGGCATCGCTTTTAAAATAAAAGACATCATTTGCGAAACATAAATACCATCGTTTACAAACTTTAAATCATAACCAAATTGTCTTAATAAAGAAACCGAGATAATATTCTTAGTCAAACTAGGAGCATACAAAATGTTTTTCAAAATAACTTCCAAACCATTTGGAAGCTTCAAAACATAATCTCCTCGGGATTGGACGTCAACCTTTGCTCCATTGCACATGAAGAGACTTATATTATCTTTCTTGAAGTCACTTCTTCTTTTGAACTCCTGCAATAAATTGCAGATTTGAGTTCCACATCCGGTA
The DNA here is from genome assembly GCF_021521415.1 of Bidens hawaiensis. Taxonomy (NCBI): domain Eukaryota; kingdom Viridiplantae; phylum Streptophyta; class Magnoliopsida; order Asterales; family Asteraceae; genus Bidens; species Bidens hawaiensis. The sequence continues at coordinate 19,198 of NW_027492866.1, read as the reverse complement.
TCCAATACCCATGTATTAAAAGAAATAATATTAAGATCAATACGGATCATGAAAGGTGTACCTAAGGTTTTCCCCGCATCCCTCTTAGCTTTCAACTCCTTGAGATAGGTTGGACAATTCCTCATTCAATGTCCTATCTCTCCACAACCAAAACACGGATCCTCCGAGCCAACCTTTAGCTTCTTCGGTTTGGGTGGTTCCACTTTTGCCTTCCCTATGAACTTACCCTTGACGTGTCCCTTACCATTTGCAACCTTTGCTTTAGGTTCCGGGTGATTCCTCTTCTTATTGCCACCTTCATTGATCGTGAGAACCGGTAAAACCCTTTTACCCATTCCCGCATCGGCCATCGTGATCTTTGTGTGAAGCTCACCAATGCTGTTGTCCCATCCTTTCATGTTATAATTCAAGACAAAATTCTCAAATCTTTTGGTTAGGCCATTAAGGATCATATCCGTGGCTAACTCTTTTGAGACGGGACAATTTAACCATTCAATTCGATCAAAGTGGCTTTTCATCTTAATCACATAAGATGAAACCTATTGCTTTTCTTCCATATGACATGCATGGAGCACTCGGACCGTTTAAAAGCGTTCCACCCTAGCTTGAGTAAGGAACATTTCCTTAAGTTGGGTGATCATGTCATATGCCCCATGATTTTCAAAATCCTTTTGAATTTCGGGAATCATAGTTCCCAACATGAGACAAGAAACTTGCACTGAATCATCGGTGTATTTCAACCAATCATTATAGGCATCAACATCGTCAACGTTTGGTTCATCGGGAATAGGATCGTCCAATATATAGGATTTCTTTTCTTACTTGAGAACAATTCTAAAGTTTCGATATCAATCCATAAAATTGTTGTAATTAAGACGATCCTTATCAAGTATGGCTCTTAGTGATAGGTCATGCACGGGTGGGATAATTTCGTTAGGTCAATTTTAGTATTTTCGATATCATTAACTTATTTTGATCGTTAATACCCTTTATGTCACCAAGACAATTAATGATTAAAATCTAGAATCCAACATTACATTCACATAGTAGTTAGGTGACCTTTATCCTACTATTGAATTAACAAGGTAGTCAACGTTTGACGATTGCAACCCTTTGCAACTTCTAGTTTTATGGGATCGGTTAAACATCATATGTTTACTTGGCATGTTTAATCACATCAACACCTTCGTACACCATGCTTCGGTGACCCTATTCACATGGTTTCCAAATCAAGCCGTCCTACTTACATACACGTGTGAATTTGCACATACAAGCGGTTAGGTGACCTTTATCCCACAAATATGGCAAACCCACCTCAAACTCACAAGTCTCCTACAATGTGGTTAGGTGACCTTTATCCCACATCGAGTTCCCAAGTAATTCGAGTGTTGTATAAAAGGATGGTGTTAGACTTGTTTTAAAAGAGATATAAGTTTTCTAAATTATAGATTGGAAAACTATTTATGTACATACAAGCGGTTAGGTGACCTTTATCCCACAAATATGGCAAACCCACCTCAAACTCACAAGTCTCCTCCAATGTGGTTAGGTGACCATTATCCCACATTGAGTTCCCAAGTAATTCGAGTGTTGTATAAAAGGATGGTGTTAGACTTGTTTTAAAAGAGATTTAAGTTTTCTGAATTATAGATTGGAAAATTATTTATGTACCTTGCATTTGCATGCATTCAAATGCATGGTACTTTGTTTGAAAACCAATTTTCAAAGTTCCTTATAATAAAACCCATTTTATTGTGAAATCAACATTTAATAAAACCAATTTTATCACCTAATGATTTCTAAGGAACCAATTTTATGCAAGTTATTGATTTTAAGTTGTTAACAATCCATATCCAAATATGATAAAACAAAATATAAATCAACCAAGCAAGCATAAATAAAACAACCATAAGTCCATAACCATAGCCACCTAAAATTACAACACTTTTTGACCGAAACAAGTGTGCCAAAAGGTCTCTCCTAATGGACGAGAATGACACGCATGTGTCGGTGAACTCCCACTTGACCCCACATTCAAATGCTTCAAGTGTCCACCTTGTGTTGTGACTCTTCCACTTTATATGGGCTTCCATTTGGGCTCCAACTTCAGCTCCTAGCTTTCTTGGGCCTCCATGTTTGGGTTTTGGCCATTGGGCTAAAATCCCATCTTGGACTATTAGGTCCATTAAGGCCCAAAACCAAAACCGTAAACTTTGTTGCTTCTTTTTTTACAAAAAATATATCCTAATACATTTTTCTCTAGTAAAAGAAATACAACTAATATATTTATTATTACAAACCAATATGAAATGAATAAATAGATTACAAACCCAAATAAAATTATATTACAACCAAATTGAATAAACCGAATAAATCACAATGCAAACACATCCAAACACAAGGTCATGGCTAGGTTATGAAAATCCAAATGCACATCCAAATATGCAAGGTCTTAGAAGACCAAAACGGTTCCCCTCTTACCCATAAAACTTTCGGCCAAGGCAAACCAAACCGAAAGTTTCGGGTTTTGTCCAAACGAAATAATCAATCATCCATATGACTTAATTCTTCAAGATCACCACATGCATGTAAAGTATAATCTTGAAGAACAAGGGGTAACCAAAGGCCAAAAAACTTTCGGCCATATGGTGAACCACACCATAAAACTTGAAAATTTTTAGATCTATTGAAGATAAGCGTCTCTTGACGCCATTGTTGGGTTTTAACAAGATTATCAATGTCATATAAACTCATTTATATGAAAAACGCAGCGGATATTGAGGTTTTAAATCTTGTTAATTAGATTAATATAAAACCCATTTTATACATAAAACCCAGTGCCCGGATCCATATACGATAATACATGCTATCAAAACAACCATAGGGTGTTTAACATACTACCTTTCAAGATGAAACTTGAAGAGGAGAATGATCTTGAATGGCTAATCTTCAAAGGAGAAGATCCTCAAGCTTGTATATCCCAAGCCTCCAACAAAGCACCCTTGATTTCCTAGGATTTCACTTTGCAAAAAATCACTTCTTTTGCACCTCCTTCTTTGGCCGAAAATAATGAAGAGAAAATAGAGAGTTTAGCTTCTAACTCTTTGACCTGCTTACGCTTATCAACGTTTTCATGCTCATGCTTGGCAGCGGCCTCCTTTGCTGCTAGAGTTTGGGCACACGCATCAGCAAGATCTTCATTTGATTTCTTGTACGCAACCTAAAACTCTTTATGCTCAACAGACTCTGCTAAGTCCGCCTCGGCCTTGGCCGGTCTTTCTTTAGCAGAAGCCAGAGCATGGCGGTTCTCTGCCGCTTCATGGCCCGCCTTCCTGCCGGCCTTTTACCTACTATTCACAGAAGTTTCATCTCTCTCATAGAGGTTACAACCACAACCTTTTCAGCATGCAGAGATCGATTGTCGCTTACGAACTTCGCCAAACTAGAGAGACCCCGGACGGTATCATATATGGCGTCAGAAACCAAACCGCACGGGGTTGGAACTTACGAGCAACACGTTCCCCAAGATGAAATGCATGCTCCAAAAACTCGGCGCATACAGTTGGATCTTCAAAATAGGCATTGCGCGTAATGTTTCATCCGGGCTGATAAACTTGATCAACTTCGATAGATCACGAGGGTTAATGTTAACTTCCCTCGCTCCACCGCAGATAACGCCTCCGCTGCTACCAATGAGGTCATAAAAATTCCCGCTTACAATCGTCGCAATCTTAAAAGGGGGCGGTTGAATGGGCTTATCATCGTCAAGAACGAGATCCTTGGGCGGTGAAATCTCCGTAGACTTCAAAAAGTCGGCGAATGATGTAGGACCAGAGGTCCCACGCACCGACTTCCCAAACGGAACCTCAGGAAACTTGTCCAAGGCCACCGTCTCGGGTTGAAAAACTTACGCCGAAGTTTCGACCTCAAGCGGAACAACCAAATTCGCCCTCACAGGAACTGACGTCACAATGGTTTCGGCCTTAGACGGGCCAACCACCCCCGTTGTCATCGGAAAAGTCACCGACTGAAAAATGGGCCGAGCCTCAGGCGAGACACCCACACTCGTCATCTAGGCAAACAAACTTGCACCACAACAATTGCAACAGACACATTTTTCAGCGCAACCTCTTCATTTTGTTCCTTCTTCTCCAAAAGCGCCTTCCGCGCCTCTACAAAAGATATAAATATAAGCATAGGAAAAACTAAAAAGAACCAAAAGAGGCAAGGTTAACTATGTACCTGGAGATTTAACCAAACCACTTATCTTGACAAACCCGCCAAGCTGGGGCTTCTAAAAAAGAGGAAACTCCTCATCTTTCTCATCATCCTCCAACGCCGTGAACCCCACATGGTGTGGAACAGTGAACGCCTTGGCTCCCACGGCGGACCCAACCAAAGAATTTTGGGACACCATGGTATCCCTCACAGTTCCAGACTGAAAGAATGAAGGCAATGTGGTGCCTTCAGCAGCCTGGCAGGTGATGGTTGAGAGTGAATTTGTGTCCACGACTGTTCCGGGCTTATCCGGAATAGCTATGGATGAAACGCGTTGCGGGCCAAATGGCACATCAGAGACGACGACCTCTAGGGGCTTATTTAGTACCCTTCGAGGAGGAAACCATCTTCCCACTACCGCCTTGTGATTCCTTCCCTCCGCGGAAGGGAAGGCGCATAATATGAGATCTTTTACTTGCAAAACACAAAAACACATGTTAGTATGCAGGATAGGTAAGTTAATAATGTTACGATACAAAAGTAACTCACCCTTTCCTGGGTTAACAAAACTGGGAGGAGGTGGTGATTGGGGGTGGCAATAAATGCTCCATAGGAAGGGGAAAAACAATGTTATGAGCCGTACTGGCTAGGATCAGCTCCTAGCGAGAACCCAGGGCCCGCCAAAAAAAATGTCTTCACACCCTCAGGCGAAGGTTGCAACAGCAGGAACAGATCCTCCACCTCTGCAATAAAATAATGATTGTAAAAAAAGAGAGGTTTATCACCTTGACCACCATTCTGGATGAAAGGCACCATCTTGGGTTCACACCAGATGCGACTCATCCCAAATTACACCATTGCGCGCTCCGGATATGGGCAGAGTTGAGAAAGAGTCTCCTTCAAAATATTAGGCCAGTCCGCACCAGAGTACAAAACTGGTTTAGGCTCTAGAAGCTCCTCGCTTTCAGCAAAGTGCATCACATGAGGAACCACACGCGCAGTAACATAGAAGAAGATACTCTTCCACTCGTGCAAGCTCTTGGGCACATCAAAAGCAATGGCTTTGGCGCCAGAGCGGTTGAATAGATTGTATCAACCATGGGAGTTCCACCACTGGTAGAAAGCCACCAACTTGTCAGCCGAAGGGGTTATACCCAGGTAGTGACAAGTGAACTCGAAATGGCGAATGCGCACCATACCGAGAGGATGCACCTGGGTCAAATGCAACTCAAACACATCCAAAACCTCTAAAAATGGGTAATGGGCAACAGAGAGTTTCCAAGTAAGAAGTACTCCTTGTACATGGCAATCTTGTCGTCAGGAGCTTCCTTCACCGTTTTGCCAGGAGCCGACAACCCTGGCTCAAACGTTGGGTCTATCCAGTAGTCCTTGACTACTTCGTCTAAGTCGGAGTGCGACATTCGACAACCAACGAACTCCATTGTGTGGGGTTTCTTGGGACCTTTCTCCTAATTTGGCTGAGAGGAACCAGCCATATAAACAGAAGGAATTGGCACACAAAATGTTCGTCGGAGAAACGAAAATGATAATATGGAGGATAGAAAAAACAAAGTGGGAATGAATAGGAAGGAAATGAAGACTTAACACTCCCTTTTATACCCATCGCAATTAATTCCAAGGGAGTAAAATTGAGGCAGACAAGACGGGTAAGCCAATATAAATGAGGCACGTGAAGGACAAACAAATGTGTTACAGGTGGGAGCGACACCGGGATTCTTGCCCACACGCCTAACACAGACGAAAAACTACCTGTAAGACGTAACCATCGTCAACACGTCCCATCTAACGCGCCCTTATCGTGACATTCATTAAATTCATGTCCTTCCGCCAAGGACACGTGGAATTTCACATGCAACTACGATACTTGGTAAATATTCATCAATACTCTTATGGAGATAAAGGCTCCACCTAGGGAAGGTTTACAATAACCTCCTGCCTAAGGAAGGTTCGCAATAACCTCCCGCCATAAAAGGTTGCACCTAGGGAATGTTTACAATAACCTCCCTCTATAAAAGGCTCCGTCTAGGGAAGGTTTACAATAACCTTCCTCCATAAAAGGCTCCGCCTAAGGAAGGTTCACAATAACCTCCCTCCATAAAAGGCTCCGCTTAGGGAACATTTATAATAACCTCCCGCCATAAAAGGCTCTGCCTAAGGAAAGTTCACAATAACATCTCGCCATAAAAGGCTCCACCAAAGGAAGGTTCACAATAACATCTCGCCATAAAAGGCTCCGCCAAAGGAAGGTTCACAATAACCCCCCACCATAAAAGGCTCCGCCTTAAAAAGGTTCACAATAAACTCCTGCCATAAAAGGCTCTGCCTAGGGAACGTTTACAATAACCTTCTACCATAAAAGGCTCCGCCTCGAAAGGTTCGCAATAACCTCTCGCCATAAAAGGCTCCGCCTAAGAAAGGTTCACAATAACCTCCCGCCATAAAAGGCTCTGCCTATGTAACGTTTACAATAACCTCCCGCCATAAAAGCCTCTGCCTCGAAAGGTTTACAATAACCTCCCACCACAAAAGGTTCCGCCTAAGGAAGGTTTACAATAACCTCCCACCACAAAAGGTTCCGCCTAAGGAAGGTTCACAATAACCTCCCGCCATAAAAGGCTCCGCCAAAGGAAGGTTCACAATAACCTCCCTCCATAAAATGTTCCGCTTAAGGAAGGTTCATAATAAACTCCTAACATAAAAGCTCCGCCTAAGGAAGGTTCACAATAACCTCCTGCCATAAAAGGTTCCGCATAGAGAACGTTTATAATAACCTCCCGACATAAAAGGCTCCACCTAATGAAGGTTCACAATAACCTCCCGCCATAAAAGGCTCCGCCTAAGGAAGGTTCACAATAACCTCCCGCCATAAAAGGCTTCGCCAAAGGAAGGTTCACAATAACCTCCCGCCATAAAGGCCCCGCCTAAGGAAGGTTCACAATAACCTCCCACCATAAAAGGCTCCGCCTAAGGCATTACTCCATGGAAGGTTCCTAACAAAAATTCCCACTGGGGAAAATAGTGGGGGAATTCTTCGAAGAACAGCGAACAACACTGACTTAGTCCATATCTCCCCTCATTTGAGAATTAAAATGGACTTAGGGGGGGGGGGGGCTGGTAGAGGGAGGGTATCAAACCCACCCATCAGTCAATAACATCTCTCCGCTGACTATCATGCCATGCGCCATACGTAAGTCATGGCGCTAGTTGTTATGTCTTCAGGCGCCAAACATTCCCTGACACCTTAGGAATGGGAGCATCAAGGATCTCCATAAGCATGGTGCAATAAATGGATATAATCGTGGAAAAGAACACCCAGCCGATGAGGAATTGACAATACAAAGTCAATAGTACTACATAGTACGACATGTCAACATCAGTCGGCCATGCTGCCCACAAACTATCCTTAACACGCGTCCAAGGATCTTGATTTTTGAATTGCCTGACATGGCAGGTGGCTATTCCTTCTCTTTCCTCTCTACCGGCTATAAATAGTAAACTACCTCCAAATGGTAAAGGATCTAGAATTTTACTTGTGATTATGACACTCTTGAAAGTGATCTCCATAAGAGTGATACTTCCAGTGGAAATAAGATTTTCGAAACTGATGTGCGGGATCAAGAAATAGGGAAAAGAAATTATTTTGCCTGATTCATCAGTCATTAATCAAGTGGAAAGGGAGTTGAAGTCAAACATTATGGGAGGGTGAAGTTGAGTCTCCTTCTTGGCCATCATGTTAAAGTTGGGTACTATGTTGAAGTCTTGGGTTCAACGTCAGTATCTCTGGTCCATCGAAAAAGAAGAAAAAAAATAAAATGGACAAATACGGATTGGGTTTGTAATCTATATTGTAGAGGGATTATATGTACAACTATGTTGTACAACTAGTAGATGAAAACAAGGACTAGGAAGTTGGTGTAATTGCTATTGGAACCAACTTCACATTCATTTCCCAAGGAAAATAATAAAGTTGATTTATACCAAAAGATGTTAGAGGTTTGGAATGGTTTTTAGCCATCAACACATCATGAATTGGCTTGGATGCTGAATAGGAAGTATATAATCTTATTATGGTTATTCCAGCAAAATGTTATGTATACCATTTCTGGTTTTCAAAAGAAATTGACCAAGTTGTATTAAAAATAAAAGAAATGACACATAAATGGCGCACAAATGGAAACCTTAGAGGTTATTTTTCATTATGTTCATGGATGGTGGTTAGAAAAGACATAACTGTTGATCAGTTCTTCATTTATGTAACAGAAAATATGATAAATATTAAACCTATGAACCTGTTACAACATGAAGAGTAGTAACCGCAGCAGGGTATGATGTTGTCGACATGCTTGTCATCTTGATCGAGTTCCCCTTTAGGATGTTTAGTTAAGGATGGTTAGGTTTCTTGAGAGGAACCCGGTTTTAGGAGAGAGGACGCACACAAATAGTTATGTGTGTGTAATTAGATTATGATGTTAATATTTATCTCTCTATATATACACCCAAGGGGAAACTCTTTATTAGTTAATTATAGGTAATATGGCCCATCAACAATTACGAAACTAATATATAATAAGGTATAGTTAATATTTTGATCTATTATAATATAAATTATTATAATGGCCATATATAAATATATATTATTATATATTATTCTTACATTCTCCTACTTGGCCGAGTAATCATTTATTATGAGTATTAGATAAGCCTGATCAGGAGTTAACACTCATTTTAGCTTCAAACTTAAACTGGAGAAGAGAAATACAGTCATTGAATTGAACATCAACTCAAGACCCCCATTAATCATACTGCAGTCCTTATTTAAAACTTAAGTAGTTATGATCAAAATTTTCAAGTAAGCCCTTCAAACGTTTGATTTGTATAATAATTTGTCTATATGTCATTATGCATGCAGAACATATTAAGAGACATACAAAATCAAAAGTGATGAGGAAAATTAATATTTAATCATTCATAGTACGATATGCAGTTGTATGTGGTCATCAATAAACCCCTTATGATTTTAAGCGTTTTCATAATACTTATGGGTAATAGACCTTTACTTATAGAATCCTTAAGCATATCATGAATGTATTCGATATGAAAATTTAGATTCATCAATTCATTCATAAACGAATAATTAATTTCATATCAAAATTTAATACAGCACCTCTCAAACTGTTACTGATTAAGAAAACATGGTAGCTGACTTTATCACAATTAGTCTTCAGTATATAACTTATTTGGAGTTTAGTAAAACTTATGAGTCTACTAATAAATATTCAACAACATTTATTGACAACAACGTTGTAATTAATCAACATATTATGTTGTTATAACTTAGGTTGTTGTTATCAGTTCATTATGACTCCTCCATGAGATAGATTTATCTACTGAGATAAGAGAATATCCCGAAAATTACATTTTCTTATATTTGAATATGACAAAGTTTAGAGTAATCTAACGATTTGAATTCTCACTTATTTTAAAGTATAGTCTTTCGTTTCCTTTAAATATATCTTAGTACTCTTTTAAATGCTTCACATTATTCTAGACATATCTAGTGTGTTGCAATTTTAAGTAATATCTAAACAAGTATAGACTTGAACTTATATAAGGCTTCTACTTAATAAAGCATAAGTAAATATTCTATGTGATCCTATTATCCTCTAAAGTAGAGTAGTATTGTTTGTTACATATGTAAGGAATATCTCTGATATCTATAATATCAAAGTGTGTGAACAATGCTTTGACTTATGTAACATAAATTTGTCAGAAGAATGTCATCTATATAAGGACAAGTTTGTTTTTAGTTGCTCCCACTCATCTTGAGGTAGGTACATTAATCCACTTGGTTTTTGACGAAAATAATTGTATAAAGATTTCATCACATTTTAATGCTTGCATTAATGTAACGATTCCGGCAAATTCAGGTATACCCTAGCCGGAATATACTATTTACGTGTTATTTAATACCGAATATATGAATTATAATGTGTTTATACGAGTATATAAGATTCACAAGTATGAATTATACTCGAATGTACAACTAGTCGTATTGGAATTACGATTAACCGATGAACGATTATTGAAACCCGATCGAATTGGGGACTACATTATAGACGAAATATATGATGTTTAGTAAGGTTTACGAAGTATTAAGGCTACGGGATAAGTGAATTATAGCACAGAAAAAGGATTTCGATTTATTGGTACGTCGGTACGATAAACGAAACCTTTAACATCAAACCAAGCAAGAGAAGATCGATCAAGCCGAAAAAGATGCACAATGACCGACAATATGATGTGTTGAGTCAATAAATGTCATGGTTTAAGTTTTTAAAGTTTTTAAATCGGTTTTATATAAATTTTATTTTTAAGCCGAAAAACGACCGTTTTAGCCTCGTTTTAAGCCGAATTAAGTGTTTAACCGAAAAACGAACTCAAAACCAGATTATCCACAACATTATCCGGATTACACAATCCAAATGTGTGGCCAAGGTTTGAGTTGTGGGCCCCACCCCACACCATACTAGGACCGATCGGTCCATATGGTGCACACACACACTTCATTTTCTTTTTTCTAAACTCCCAACTCCACATTTCTCTCCATCCTCCACACATTCAACCAAAAACCCTTGTTTTTTTAAGAAGATCCATAAGGTATAAACATGTTATTATGGTTTGATCTTGCTTTTTAATTCCGAGATCTTGAGAAAATGAGGTTTCAAGTGAAAAATGGGTGAAAACCCGAGATGAAACCGATTCTTGCATGATCAAGTGATGTATACAAGTTATACAAGGGATCTTGGTCCAAGAAATGAGTTAAAAGAGTCAAAAACGAATTTTTACGGTTAAAATCTTTGTTTTGATGTCTTAACCGAAACCATGAAAGAAATGGCTTGATTGTGGGTATAACTTGCTTGGTGTGGTGTTGTTGTGCTTGTAGGTGTTGTATCTAGTTGCTAGCAAAGGCTAGAAAGCAAGATCTTTGCGATCTAAAGCTAGAAACACAAGGTAGTTCGGTTTTTCGTATGATTTGTAAGATTTGGACAGATTGTGGTAGACTTAGAGTTGAGTCATGAAATTTCACAGAGATGATCTACACATGAAAATATGAGATCTGTGAAATTGTGGTAATTTTTGGATAAAGGATGAATATTTGGTGAATTTAATGCTCGGTTTTGGCTAAAAATGGTGAAAAATAGCTAAACATCATGAAAAATTCTGGAAAAATTTAGATAAGCTTTTTATAACATATAAAAGTCACACACAAAATTTCGGGTCCATTGGAGAAGTCTAAGTAGGATTTTCGGTAAAACGAGTTCTAGGGTTTTCTAGCTCGGTTTTGGTGAAAATGGCATGAAAAATGAGATTTTGGTTCTGGAAAAATTACAGGGGACTATGTGGATGGCAGGGGTTATCCCAGAAAAATTTGGGATTTTTCTAAGGTCATTTGGTATTTTCGACATATTTGGTGTTTAAGTGACGTTTAAAAATAGATAAATAAATGTTAAATATAGAAATTAAATCTGGAAATATTTTATAAAATTCCTCACTGTCAAAAACTGAATTGTACAAAATTTCAAGATCCGAGACTAAGCGGATATTTATTTGTGCTAAATGGAACTTAAAAACAAACTTTTAAAGCTTAAAAAGTGTAAACCGGCAAAGTTCGCCTAAGCGAGCTGACTGGTGTATAAAAACCTTAAAAATGGACTATTTTCATGAAACTGAGTTAATCAAGTAAAAATAAATCATCCGAAAATAATTCGGATGATTTGGGTAATTTTACCCGATTTAGTCGTTTCCGGTATATTAAAGACGGAAACAGGCCCCGCGGCCAAACGGGGTGTCTAAACCGAGCTCTAATTTCACCACTTTAATTAAAATATCAATAACAACTATTTTCGGATCGTATGTGGCCAAACTCATTTTTTAAAACATAAAGACGAATAACCGTGCTAGGCACGCAAAACGAGAAAACAAACTAATGGTAGTTTTGACTAAAGAACTCTAAGTGATATCACAATCTAAGTCCTGAGAAGTGTATCGGGGTTAACATTGTCCCCGGATCGTGTACGGTACTGGGTTAACAGTGTCCCCGGACGTACCGGTTAACACGAATTTAAGTTATATTAATAGAAATTGTGTAGTAACGACTTAGGGATCGTATTACAGATCCGGACAGGTAGCCGTGCACAGTATTACATCTCTGCTCACCAAAAAGGTGAGTTTCACGAGCCCCTTTTTATTGAACTGTTTTAAATATTTTCCCGGGGCGGAAAGCATGTTTTTATCAAAGTGTTTAAGTACATGCCGATCGCATGAAAATGAATGTATTTATATAATGTTTATTGTACGGGAATCGTACGGTAATGTATTAAGATGGTAATTGTCTGAGTTGCTAATATTGTAAGACCCGAAACAGTGTTCTGGGTTAACAGTGTCCCCAGAGGTTATTAAAAGTATTTCTGGGTTAACAGTGTCCCCAGAGGCTATTAAATGTATTTCTGGGTTAACAGTGTCCCCAGAGGTTATTAAATGCATTTCTGGGTTAACAGTGTCCCCAGAGGTTATTAAATGTGTTTCTGGGTTAACAGAGTTTTCACTTGTAGGCTCAGCATAATTACATCATTAATTTATAATTATTAAAATGATTTGTCATGGTTTATTTAAATTAGTGAAACTCACCAACTATTCGTAGTTGACCCGTTTTCTTTACATGCTTTCTAGGTACACCCAAATTGGAATGAGTGATACGTGCTTGATGATGTGTGCTATTATGTGGAAGCTTAAGGGTCTATATTTTGTTTTAAACATGTTAACGTACTATTGGTAAAACTTATGTGACAACGCCTAGTCGGTAACGAAACTCGGAACAATGTAATACGTTTAAATTATTGTAATGGTGTTTTCTTTATAAGCAATGCTGTTGATATCAGATGTGTCTGTTGCATCCCGTGTACGTTTCCGCTGCGGTTACGGGGTGTTACAGAACTTGGTATCAGAGCCATTGGTTATAAAGAATTAGGATGTCTTTAAAAGATACCTAAAATATAACCAGTAGCTCAAGTGTTATAGAATCTGAATATCAACTAATAATTTATTGTGACGAGGTCTGGATGAACTTGGATGGACAAGTGAGTTATTATGGTCCGGAACATAATAACAGACTTGTCCGCACGAGGGAATTCAGGGGAAGTCACGGGGGACTTTAATAGGTAAAATTTGGCAACATATGTGCAAATATATGATAATATTGTGTGTGGTCAAGTTGTATAAGTAAGTGTATATTAATTTGATTACGATTTACACTATGGAAAGAACTATATGTTTGCTAACTTGTGTGCAGGTTAGAATGTCAAGAACACCTAGTGTATCGATGGAGGAGGACCCGGAGGAAGTCAGCTCCGGGAACTCTGGGAGCCTCCCCGTATCATCCAGCTCTGAGCCTAGCGAGGCTAGTGTTAGGAGCTCTAGCCAGTCCTCCCCTGCCAGGATTGCTAGATCTCCTACCCCACCCGCACCATAGGCCGTCCCTATCCCTCCCGGATTCGGACCCCGCCTCACGGCGCGGATCAGTGTTCCGCAGGTCCCACCTACCTCGCCCCCACCCAGACCTGCTACCCGCAGGGGCGAGTCCTCCCGCTCCCAGCCCGAGCCTGTGACTCCACCTGTGTGGGGTCTCCCTAGGCAGGAAAGGGACGCGGCGGCGTGGCTACGAGTGCTCACCGAACAGGTGAATGAGCACTCCGCCGCCTTGACGGTGGGGGTACAGAGGTGGATGTACCTAGGGGACTGCATACTGGACCACCAGTATGCGATTTCGCAGCTGAAGAGGGAGTGCTCATACTCCCAGTGGATGATCGGCCGGATGGAGACGCGGATCCGGGTTATGCTGGCTGTGATGGTGGTGTTGGTGGCGGTGTTGGTGGGTTTGGTATACCACCGTGTTTAGTTATGTTAGGACGGGAGTAGACAAGGGCCGCTTTTTGATACTCTGTGTAAGCAGTTAGTGGTGATGCTAACATAGAGTGAATCTTGGGTAGTTATAATACAACCACTGGCCCTTAGGGGGGGTCTCTTTTGGGGTATATCATTATAGATACTTTTGGGTATCATTCAAGCACTGACCCATTGCGGGTTATGTCGAGATGATGCCGACATAGGCCCTTTGTATGAAAACTTAACTTATGTAATGATGACAGGAAAGTATGTGAACTGACATGGATGTAATATGTACTAATGTTTATTAATGAATAGAATGTTTGTTGTGTTTTATGATTGGAACTTGTATTAATTATAAATATTTTCTTGATGTTGTGTAGAATGGCACCAAAACGTTCAGCCCAATTGTCGGAAGTGGATGTGAGCCGTTTGATTGCTCAACAGTTAGAGGCGGCGATACCGGATATAGTATCGCGCATCGCCGCCAGTATTAACAATTCGACCGATCCAGCCCCTCCGAGCAATCAAACGACCACCAATAATGACGGGGAACAAAATGTTAATCCTCCACAGAATGATAACACGATTCCGAGTAATGACGCACCGCCTAGGGTGGTCGTTACAGACAGTAATGGCCCTATACCTACGGTAGAGACGAACCGTACTGAACCGATTCGTGCATCCAGGGGATGTTCGATCAAAGACTTTATGTTGTGCAAACCTCTAGAGTTTAGCGGGTCTGAAGGACCAAATGGGTTGGTTAAGTGGATGGAGAAAATAGAATCCGTTGTGAATATCAGCAACTGTCCCGAGGATTGTGTTGTTAAGTATGCTACCTGCACATTCACGGACCATGCCTTGACATGGTGGAACACGATAGTGCAGACCCGGGGTCAGACGGCGACAAACCGCATGACCTTGACAGAGCTCAAGGCTCTTGTACTGGAACATTTCTGCCCGAAAAAGGAATTGCAAAAATTAGAAAATGAATTGTGGAACCTGGAGATGCAGGGGGCAGACCATTTGGGTTATACGAACCGGTTTAATGAGTTGTCGCGATTGGTACCATGGTTGGTCACCCCAGAGTCGAAGAGGGTTGAGCGTTATATTTGGGGGCTAACTCCAGTGGTTAGGAGTATAGTCAATTCTGGGGGACACCAGACGTATGAGGGTGCGGTGACGCAAGCTGGTATCGTCACGTATGATTTCGTAAGGAGCGGGTCACTGAAGGTGGCGGGAGAGTCCGCTGGGGGAAAGCGGGGTACACATGACCATAGGATCCAGGAAAAGCAGCAAGGTAAACGTGCTAGGCCCACTGCCCAAAACTACGCCATGACTAGTTCAGGCGGAAGGCAAGAACCGCAGAAGGGAACGTTTCCTAAGTGTGGGAAATGCGGTTACCACCATGGTGGCATGTGCAAAGAAGTGGTGTGCCACCGGTGCGGCAGGATTGGGCACTACGCACCGAGTTGTAGGACAAACCTGAACAACTTGAACCGGCAACCGCAACCTATCCGTGCGCAGCCATTTAGGACCCAATCAGCCCAACAACAAAACCCACAAGGAAATCAAGTGATGACCACCAGCCGTGCTTGCTATGAATGCGGCAGCACAGATCACTTCAAGAGAAACTGTCCGAAGCTGAACCAGGGAGGAAATGGGCGGCAAACCGCGGGTCAGGCATCGTCGTCCAATCCGGCGCGAGGCCGAGCATTCGTGATGGGGGCGAACGAAGCATGCCAGGACCCCAGCGTAGTGACAGGTACATTCCTCGTCTCTGATCATTACGCTTCTGTATTATTTGATACGGGCGCCGATAGAAGTTTTGTCTCCGTTAGATTCCTGTCGATAGCAAACCTCCCAATTGGTGAAACCATAGAACCTTACACCGTAGAAGTCGCTAACGGTAAAACCATGATAGTTAATCAGATAGTTCGGAATTGCCCTTTTATTCTGAACGATCAATCCCTTCCGATTGACTTGTTACCGGTAGAATTGGGTAGTTTTGACGTGATAGTGGGAATGGATTGGTTAGCACGTAACAAAGTAGAAATAAACTGTGAAAAGAAAATCGTCAAGATCCGGGTGTCGGATGACGAAGAGGTATTAGTGCAGGGTGAGAAGTCGGGCAATATGATACCGTTTATATCCCACCTCAAGGTGTTAAAATATATACGCCAGGGATGCGTGGCGTATCTAGCAAGCTTGACGGCCACGGATCCTGAGGAAAAACGGGTGGACGATATTCCAGTGGTACGCGAATTTCCACAAGTTTTCCCAGAGGAACTTCCTGGATTACCGCCAACCCGACAGGTCGAATTCAGAATCGACTTATTACCTCAAGCTGGCCCTGTTGCTAAGGCGCCCTACCGACTTGCACCATCCGAGATGCAAGAATTATCCAACCAGTTGCAAGAATTGTTGGATAAAGGATTTATACGTCCCAGTTATTCCCCGTGGGGTGCACCTGTACTATTCGTGAAAAAGAAGGACGGGAGCCTTAGAATGTGCATTGATTACAGGGAATTGAACAAGTTGACAATCAAAAATAGGTATCCTCTCTCCCGAATCGATGATCTATTCGACCAACTAGATCTTAGATCGGGATACCATCAGGTTAGAATTCAGGAGGAGGATGTTCCAAAAACCGCATTCCGGACTCGCTACGGCCATTACGAATTCTTAGTTATGCCTTTTGGACTAACAAATGCGCCAGCAGTGTTCATGGATCTCATGAATCGAGTCTGTAAGCCCTACCTCGATAAATTCGTCATCGTGTTTATTGACGATATTTTGATATACTCGAAGAGTAAAGGAGAGCACGAGCAACACTTAAGATCAATTTTAGAGCTTCTGAATCAGGAGAATTTGTATGCAAAATTCTCCAAGTGTAACTTCTGGTTACAAGAAGTGCAATTTCTTGGTCACGTTATAAACCATCAAGGAATACACGTTGATCCAAGTAAGGTTGAAGCAGTTAAGAATTGGCAAGCGCCTAAATCGCCAAAGGAAATCCGCCAATTCTTAGGCTTAGCTGGATATTATCGTCGATTTATAAAGAACTTTTCCAGCATTGCCCAACCTTTAACCCTTCTGACCCAAAAGGATCGAAAGTATGAATGGGGTGAAGAGCAGGAAAAGGCGTTTCAAACGCTAAAACAAAGATTGTGCCAAGCGCCAATCTTAAGTCTCCCTGACGGAGACGATGGTTTTGTCGTGTATTGTGACGCATCCCGGAGAGGGTTAGGATGCGTGTTGATGCAAAATAATAAGGTTATAGCCTATGCTTCTCGACAGTTAAAAATACACGAGAAAAATTACACTACTCATGACTTAGAACTGGGAGAAGTTATCTTCGCACTTAAAATCTGGAGACATTATCTCTACGGTACAAAGTGCACCATCTTCACCGATCATAAAAGTCTGCAACACATATTCGATCAGAAAGAACTGAATATGAGGCAACGAAGATGGGTCGAGTTATTAAGCGACTATGACTGTGACATCCGTTATCACCCCGGCAAAGCTAACGTCGTAGCCGATGCCTTGAGTAGGAAGGATCGGGTTAAGACATTGCGAGTGCGAGCGTTGGGGATGATAGTCCAGTCGAACCTTTCGGATTTGATTCGAGTCGCTCAACGCGAGGCGTTGAAAGAGGAACAAATGGAAAAAGAAGGACTTTACGGTAACGAGAAGAATTTCGAACAGCGCGTGGACGAAATTCTCTATTTCAAAAATCGGATTTGGATCCCGACCCTCCATGACCTTTGTGAACTAATCATGGACGAAGCGCATAAATCAAAATATTCCATACATCCGGGATCGGATAAGATGTACAAGGATGTGAAGGAGTTCTACTGGTGGCCGGGTATGAAAAAGGATATAGCCACATATGTCGGCAAGTGTACGACGTGTGCGAGGGTTAAGGCGGAGCACCAGAAACCTTCGGGAATGTTACAACAACCGGAAATTCCTGAATGGAAGTGGGAGCAGATCACGATGGATTTTGTGACACATCTCCCCAAGACGTCCCGAGGACATGATGCAATTTGGGTAGTCGTGGATCGATTAACCAAATCGGCACATTTTATTCCGATTAGAAATAATTATAACACTGAGAGACTTGCGCAGATTTATATAAATGAAATTGTGTCTCGTCATGGTATACCCATCTCGATCATCTCCGATCGGGATAGCCATTTCACCTCCAAACTTTGGCAAGTTGTGCAAGAAGCGCTGGGAACGCGTATTGATCTAAGCACAGCTTACCACCCTCAGACCGATGGTCAGTCTGAAAGGACCATCCAAACCCTGGAGGATTTGCTTCGTGCATGCGTACTGGATTTTAAGGGAAATTGTGATCAACATCTCCCACTCGTTGAATTTTCCTATAATAACAGTTACCAGAGCAGTATAAAGGCAGCGCCTTACGAAGCATTGTATGGTCGGAAGTGCCGATCACCACTCTGTTGGACTGAAGTGGGCGACACTCAGGTTATTAGATCGGACCTGGTCCAGGAAACGACCAGCAAAATCCTTGAAATTAAGAACAATCTGAAGGCCGCGCGGGATCGGCAGAAGAGTTATGCCGATACCCGTAGAAAGCCGTTATCATTCGAGAAAGGTGATAAAGTGTATTTGAAAGTATCACCTTGGAAAGGAGTAGTCAGATTTGGAAAGGCGGGGAAGTTAGCCCCTAGATACATTGGACCATTCGACATTACTGCAAAAATCGGTCCTGTAGCATACCGATTAGAACTGCCTGATGAATTAAGTGCAGTTCACAACGTGTTTCACGTGTCGAACTTGAAAAGGTGTCTGTCGGATGAGACATCGGTGTTACCCTTAGAGGGTGTCCAAATAAGTGATCAGCTTAATTTCGTAGAGGAACCCATAGAAATAGTGGACGGGAAAATCAAGCAGCTTAGACACAATAAGATCTCGTTGGTCAAAGTTAGGTGGAACTCGCAACGAGGCCCAGAATATACATGGGAACGAAAAGACGAATTTCGGA